>NC_092508.1:112413318-112665680 GCF_047511675.1 Marmota flaviventris
AAAGAAATTTCAGGGAGTGGATGAACAAGTTATTGATACTATGTCTCATATAACATTAAGACTGGGGTCTAGTTTTGCATACAAGGGCACCCTTGGTTTCAGTCATAAGAACCATACAGCAACATGGAACTTATTTTTTTTCAAAGTTGCACAAAACAAAATGTTATCAAATTAATAAATCGGGCATTAAAATAATCAATGAAGTCATAACATTAAAGGGTAAAAAGTGACAAGTAAGATAGATTACCTGACACATTAATAAATAAATTTAATAAGAAAAGACAAGGACACCGAGAGAAGAACAGGCAAGTGATTTAAAGCCTCTTTACACAGGTGATATCTAGGAGCTCAGTACTCATAAAAATGTCAGCATCTTAAAAAATTAGAAAAAGAGAAAATAAAGCCAAATACATAAAATCAAACAGTATCCATGAAGATGTAGAGTGAAAAGTTCTCATGAACTACAGATGAAGTATAAGTTGCTACTCTTTATAAAAATTGAGTGTCTATTAGAGGATATAATTCTTCCCTACCAGTAGCATTAACTTATAGAAATGACTGCCCTTAGAAACCATAATAACATAAAAAAAGTAGAGATGAATTTCTCATGAAGTTGAAATCTGTAGGGTGGAGGAAAAGAGAATGTGCACATAAGAAGATACAAATAATAAAGTGTGATTAAAATAGTTTCTAGTGTTCTGACACATTTTGGCCACACTACATTCAGCCTAACAAAAAGTAAAAACACCATATCAGTATTATAAAAATGTCACATTTGTATACTACTTCACACACTCCATGTATGTTTCAAAGGGAAATATGTAGTATTTATCAGAAAATAAAAACTTGAAAAAGGACATAAAAGGCCCAATTACACACATGTGTTTAGAAACTACTCATCATTACAAAGATAACAATTTTCCCTGAATGTAATCTGTAATATTTTTCATCAAAATTTTAGCATGTGAGGCTGAGGTTGTGGCTCAGTGGTAGAGTGCTCACCTAGCACATGTGAGACATTGGGTTCAATTATCAGCACCACTTAAAAAATAAATAAATAAAATAAAGGTATTGTGTACAACTACAACTAATAAAAAAGCATTTACAAATAAATTTCAACATGTTTCTCTTTTAAAAGAAAGAGACTAAAGCAAAAAAAAATTATTTGGGAAGAAAAGTATATATGAAATACTCCCAAAAAATTTGCTTCAGAGAAGCAAATGAAGTAGTAGTATCATTAAGAGACACTGGTGTATATTAAAAAAAAATAATACAATAATAAAGACCAAGGAGTCATAGTATGAATCAAACACAAAGATGAATCCATATGCATGTAATTTTTTGTATTGTTAAAAGTAATAGAATGCTGTTAGTCTATCCACATCAAAAATAACAATAGAAGTAAATGGATAATACAATACAATCTAAAGTTAGATGGAGTCACAATTCCCTCAGAGTTTGTGTGCAGAATATCTAAGGTAGTGGGTTCAAACTCATCACAAAAAAGCAGATGTTAAGGTGTGATGAAGTTAGAGGTTGTTTTATTCAGCTTTTTTTTCCCCACCAATGTTACTAAAGAAATTAACCAGAGAAATTGTAGAGGAATAAAGGTTTATTTGCAGGCTTAGGGTTTAAGATGTCTTAGTCTATAAAAGACTGCTCCATTTCTCAGGGCTCAAGGTGAGGCAGAACATTATGGCAGACGGTTGTGGCAGAGGGAAGCAACTTACATGGTGATCAAAAAACAGACACAAATTCTGTTTTGGGGAAATACACAAATTTAAACTGCAAAGCCACATCCCCAATTCCCACCTCCTTTAGCCAAACACTATCACTTAAGCTACCATAAGTTAATTCATTCAGGGACTCATTCACTGATGAGGATAAGGCTATGACCCAATCATTTTTTCTCCAAACCTTCCTGCATTGTCTCAAATGTGAGCTTTTGGAGGACACCTTGCAACTCGACCATAACAGAAATATAGCAGAATAAGGGGCTTCTAACCTTCTTTTTCTCCACTGATATATTGAATACACATCTACTCGTGTAATGGGTCCTACTTTGACAAAGTCATAAATGAGTTCTGAGATTTAGATACATTGAACAATTGAAAGAATACCTACAATCAAATGAGTAGAAAAAGCTGGGGTACACTTGGGCATTTGAGTTTTTGAGTGAAGTGCTATATATTTGAGAAAATATCTCCTCAAAGTCAGGGGTCACCTGAAATAAGGGGAGATTGAGATTATATATAAATTGACTTTAAAATTTTCCGTGATTTTCATCTTAATTTATCCATTGGTTTAGAAGAAGTGATATATAAATATGAAAATGACACAGTGGTCATATTCTATGACCAAGTAAGTCTTTTCATTTCTTTCACAACCTGAAGTGAGGGCAGAGAAGTTACATCAAAAAGGTGTCAGTTTGTTGCAAGAAGAGATTTACCAGTGGTTTTGCTAACTTCTCTTGCTAGAAGAATTGCTTCTCTCTTGATTCAATTATGGGTACAAAAGGGGAAAATTAAGCAATCTGCTGATAGACTTAGTAAGATTTGAAGCACTTTCTAATAATTTAAATTTCTGTATTTCCCCAGCCCCAAAACAGATTCTAACTGCCATGATTCCAATTTTAATTGGAGAGCTAAATAAGTAAAGTTTATAAGTATTAGACATCTTAATCACATTTTGCATTTTAGAAAAAGGAAAATATTGTTATATACTTACCAAATATACTTCCCCCATATAAGAAAAAAGGTAAATACTTTTGCAATATGTTTTAAGTTGAAGTTACTTCAAGTTACTTCCTGCATGTCATATCCATGAAGTACATTTGGATGAGATGGAATTGTTTTTTAAAAAACGTTTAAGTATCAAACGTAGTCTTGTCTAGAGAAATAATAAGTTAACAAGTATTGGCTTTTCCAATTTGTACTGTAACATCCTTTAGGTTAATTAATATTTTATTGCATCTGATAATGTATTATATGCTTGAAGCCTATGACTTTTCATTTTGACATTCTTGTGATTTCATATGCTGTATTCTTCAAGCAATAAAATTCTGATGGGTTTTATAAATTGTTTTTATATTTAATGATATATAGGGAGATATCCATCACTATTTTTACTAGTTTCAGGAATGTTAGACCCAAAAGACATTTTGGTCATTTGGTGTATTTCTTTTTTGTTTACTGTTATTTGAGAAAATGTGTTTTTGTAATTTACAGCAAGGCATAACAAAACTAATTAAGCAGTATTTTATTTTTAGCATTTCAAAAGTCACTGTTATATGTTGCCAGTCATTAAAACTTTTTAGTCTTTTGGAGACAAAAACAATACAAAATGAAACAAAGCAAAACAAAAAGATTTGAGCACTTTCTGATCCCTAACCTTGTTCACCCCAGTAATAATTCCAGGCCTACCAATTGTTTCCAAAATAAGTTTCTCCATGCCCTGAGTGTCTAACATTAGCAACTTCTTTTCAAGGGAGTGTATCCTAAACTTCCAATTTCTATAAGCAGTAGATACTGAGCATGTGTAAATCTTCATACATTCCAAACAATTGAATTTGCATTGTTTGTAATTACTTCCAAGACCTAAAATTTTTAGCAGTAGTGTAAGCAAAGTTTTAGAAATCACAAATCTCTGTTTCATCACAGAAAATATTTATAGCACATTCTTCCTCTGGCCACTTGATAGCCTGGAATCTAATATACTTGCATCAGAAATTTAATGCATTAGTCAAATGAAAAAAATTCTGCACCTTGTGCAGCATTGTCAGAATGTCTATGATACAAATCTGAAAGATAGGGATTGGGGTTCCGGCTCAGTTTAGAGTGCTTGCCAAGCACATGGAGGCACTGTATTTAAGCATCAGTACCACAAATAAATATATAAATAAAATAAAAGTAATTTGTCTATGACTAATAAATAAATAAGTAAAATAGTTTGAAGTAAAAATAATATTCTGAAATATAGTAGGTACTCCCGAGCATATGAGCACAGATATGAAGACTCAGTTGTAAAAATGTTGGTGAGAATGTAAATTGAATAAAGCTATTTTTGAAAATGGTGTTTGTATTTTTCAAAAAGTTTAAATAAAAATGTCATATGATTTAGTAGTAGTAATTCTGGGTATGTATCTAAAAAACTATTGGAGTCATTACATCATAGAAAACAGTGCAGTTCCATTTTCAATGTAGTATTAGTCACCGAACCTGGTAAAAGAACTGAAGTACGTATAAGATAAATGTAGCACATGGTGCTACATGCCTGTATTTCCATAGCTTGGGAGGGTGTGGCAGGAGAATCATAAATTTAAACCAGACCCAGCAACTTATCAGTGAGGTACTAATCAAATCAGGGAAGACTTGTCTTTAAATAAAAATATATTTTAAAAAAAGGGATGGTGATGTAGCTCAGTGATAGACTAGCTCTGTTTTCAACATATAGTAATATAAATAAATAGGCCCAACATGTTGACCCCATGCTTTATTTTACAAGAAAATTATGGCTTAACTGCACAGGATATGTTACATTCCTTAACAAACTGTTATGTACAGAAGAAATGCAGTTTCAAAATAATGTTTATAAGAGCAACTTAAGTTATGCTGAAGTGAAGACTTTTGTGACCCTGCTATAGACCAGATTCTAAAACTCAGAGGAATAAAGATAATTCTCACTAACCATGAAATCTGCGAGAGTTTATGCTTGAGAATTCAATTAGAAATGGTGAACATGAGCCTAATTAACCTAAAGTTGTCATGGCAGAGGATACTTGAGAGTTTGATGTTATCCTGCTGTCAGTCCAAAGTCAAGAAGTGTACCTGGGAAGGACTCTTTGGGATCTTTTTTTAGATCTTCAAAAAAACTAGAGTTCAAGAGAGCCATGCTCTTTTCTTTTCAGAGAGAACACAATTTCTTCTGTCAGAGTGTCACCCTGTTCCTCCTTCATATAACTTCTAATAAACTCATTGCCTGCCACTCTGATTGATAAGTTTGGAAACTTATGTCTTGATTGAAAAAAAAATCTGCATTTGAAGGGGGTGGTCTTTTTCTACCTCAATTTTTCAGAGTGTCCCAGCCCTGTATCACTAAAAGATTCTTGCCAGCTGAAGGGCTATCAGAGACTCCCTGGAATGCCTTCACTTCATAGTTTATACTGTTCTCCAGAGGGAAAAGACCCATTGAATGATATTCACTAGACAATCCAAAATAATTTAGACATGGTGGCTGTTCAAACCTTTTGTTAAGCAGTTATGAAACCCACAAGTAGGACAATATAGGAGGTTAGAATGAGGACACATCACACTGGAAATTCTTAAAGGAGGAATTTCAAATCAGATATTGTGATAAGGTGTCTGTACCTGGGAAGAAAGAGAGCAGAGACAAATTGTTCTTATTTTTCAAACTGTCAACTTACACTTTTCTGCTTTTCTCTCATGTGAAATGCTCACAAAGAGAAACCAAAATCTTTAATCTGACATCCAGTTCTTGGAGAAAAATTAGAAATACTGCATTCATGTGAAATGTACAATAGAAAAAAGAAACAGTTGACAAGGCAAAGAGGGAATGCTGGCATTAAATATGTGAACAGAGCCCAGTGCAATGGTGCACTTCTGTAATCCCAGTATCTTGGAAGGCTGAAGCAGGAGGATCATGAGTCCAATTTTAGCTTCAGCAAAGATGAGGTGCTAAGCAACTCAGTGAGAATCTTTCTCTAAATAACATACAAAATAGGGCTGGGGATTTGGCTCAGGGTTCCAGTGAGTTTTAGAATGACTTGTTATCCAATGACAGATAAATAATCCACTCACTATTGACTGGATGCCACAATTCAATCACAAGATACCAGATAGTTTCTATATTGAAAGTAGCTGGTATCATATAGATAGTTTTTTGAAGGTGTTCCTGCACCTGCTGTCTGAAAGGGTCACAGTGTGGGGGATGCTGTGGCAGCGCTGCACCACCTGGAAACCAGAAGCATGGGGAATGTTAAGTGTTTGTTCATGATACTCATGACATAGATAATAGGGCATACAACAATCAATAATAAAAGTACATGTTACCTGAGATTGCAGGAAAATTTCCAGAATGAGTCTAAGGATACAAATAAGATATGTCCTAAGATGTATTTTAGTATCTCTGACAATATAAACAATAGTGTTATTTCTTAGGAAATTCACAGGGAAAAGATTGCAAATCAATGTTCCTGAGAAAAGCTTAACAATTTACACTTAGCCCCTCATTCTAAAGCCACAACTTGTTCAACATACATTCCCTTCACGAACAGAGCCTTCTTTGCCCTACACATGAATTCATGATGAAAATAGGAAACACATAGTTGATGAAAATAGGAAACACATAGTTAATACTAATAGCAAATGAGTTAAAGTGCAGAGCCTGCCATTAAATTAAAGATTATAAAGACATAAGAATTCATAATTTGACGAAGGATCACAGAAACTCTTTAAAAAAGCAGTTAAATAGGTCATATGAAAAAAGAAAATTACTTTGGAAAAACAGAATAATGTAAAATTTTATATAGATATATTTTAGAGTCAGTTCAGAGTAGTAGGCTTTTAAGTAATAGGCTTTCACTGTTTTAAGTGTGTATTGTTAGGACTTTAGTTTAGAAGCAAAAAAAAAAAAACTTACCAATAATCATAGGTATGCTTTAAAGTTAAAAGTTAATAATAGGTCAAGATACAGGTAGTCAAGTTGCCTAGTCTAGTACTTAGTGATTGAAGTGAAAATGTAAAAGCTTAATCATGATTGGCAAAGGTTATAGAAACATATTTTAAACAATGTGTTCAATATCTTATGAAGTTAATATATGTCAGAAAAATTTCAACTCTTGAAAATTATGTAAATGAAAGAAGTTTGGGGCTTTGATGCTATTTTAACTACATGAATAAATACCTGTAAAAAAGGTATAAAAATGAAGTCCCCTCTATGGGAATCAGATCCTTCTGAAGATTGCTTGTAACTTGCAACCTGTCATTCTGTCTCCTCTTTTTTGCTGAGGCCACTTATCCTTCAGTACCAATCATACTTCAGGACCCCTGGATTCCTGCTAGGGTTGGACCTTGGCAATAATAATTAAAGTTTTCTTCATTTAAATTTGAAGTTGACTCTGTTGATGGGCTGTATTGAATTATAGAATATATATATATATATATATATATATATATATATATATATATACACAGAGAGAGAGAGAGAGAGAGAGAGAGAGAGAGATAAATGCCTGTGATTTGTGCTGATATTCTCATAGTACCCCATACCAAAGAAAAAACAGACATCATAATTCTATTATTACCCTCAAGGCAAAATTGCGAATAATTTATTTTTTAATTCCTTATACTCTAGGTTCTGGAATACTGAGAGATCTAGAGACCTGGCACCATTCACCTGTTGTTTATTTTATTAAACTAGAAACTTTAAACTTTTATGTTTGCCCCATTTTTTGTGGGGGAGTAGGGACAATGCTGCCTCAGGGAATTACTGATGAGTTGAACTCTCAAGCTCTTTTCTCATAAGGCCAGAGAACAGAAATATTAAATAAAAATTTAAAGTAATTGTAATATTTAATTTTTATATAAATGCACTTCTGTCTGGGCTAGATCTAAATATTGGGAGGAAACTCTGCCATGAAATAATTTTATCCTGAGGCACTTAATGCAATTCACAGCAAATTATAATAATAATGGTAATAATAATAATAATAATAATAATAATAAAATAATAATAATAATAATGGAAAAAAAGTATTTAGTAATATTGTAACATTAGGTACTTGAAAAGCCATCATAGGTGAATTTGAGACCCTTCCCCAGGACTCTCTGTCTATGTTTCTATCAATTCTTCAATCCATTCATCTGCGGTGTTGGGGCTCTGTAGTGAATAATACCCATGGGTCTGATCTCCAGTGTTTTTTTTTTTTTTTTTTTTTTTTTTTTCCTACTGACAATTGAACTCAGGGGCACATGATCACTGAGACCACATTCACAGCCCTATTTTTATTTTATTTAAGCACATCATCTCAGTGAGGTTCTCAGTGCCTTGCCATTGCTGAGGCTGGCTTTGAACTCACTGTCCTCCTGCCTCAGCCTCTCCAGTTGGTGGGATTACAGGCATGCACCCCTGCATGTGGTAGATCCCCAGGGTTTGATCATCAAAAACAGAGTAAACAAAACCTGTCTTTGTGTCCTTATTTGATTCTGATCTGGATGCAATTTACCGTCACTCAAAGAGTAGGCCTACTAAATTAAACAGGCAGTCAGTTTATATAGGTGAATTGAGTCAGGTTGAATCTAGGAAGCCAATTTTGAGTGAATCTGGGAAGTTGGAGACTGTCCCCTGAGGGATATTTTCAGGAACCCGCCCCTGCTCCTACCTTTTGCCAAGGTAATCTGTCCCAGGAATTTCCCCTCCCTACAGGGAGCTTTAAGATTGTAAATGTGTCCTTGTGTACTCCATCCTACCCTTCCCCCTTCAGCCCACCTATTTCCCAACTTTAGGCCATCCTACCAAGCCTTTCTGGGCCTAGGCAGTCTTCAGGAAGAAGAAAGATGGGGGGGGGGGGGAAGGCAGGAGAACAAAGGAATCCCAGGACACATAAAAAGGGCAGAACACCTTGTGTCTTAGGATACCTTAACACCAGCTATGGCCTCCTTCTCCCTTGTGGGACAAGTCTATGTTACCCTTTTCTAAATTAACCCTGCTTCGTATGCTTGCCTCAACTTGCTTCTCTATTGTTCAAACTTCAACATGTGGAAAAGTAAGACTTGTCACCAGTAACCAGTGGTATATCTACCAGGCTCAATTTGGAGGAAGTTCCTGAAGCCCTTTCCAATCTGTCTCTTTGGTGAGAACTATCCAATCAAGACACAGCCAGTGACAAGAGGGCGGACTTCCACAGTCTTCTATTCCTTTTGTTTTTGGAGCCTGCCATTCATTGAATCCATTTCTCTGCTTCCAGGTTTCTGTGCTACACTGGAGCTGTATATATATATATATATATATATATATATATATATATATATATATATATATATATATATATATATAAAACACTAAGCATCCTGAAAGCCAGAAAATGGTAAGTGTGTTTTCTTATTATGATACTGGGTAGGGAGGCTGTTTGAAGCCAGTGGGATTGGCAATGGTGGCTGGAAACTCCTCATAATTGTCATCAGAGTCTGGTGGCTAGAGAGTCTCTCCTTGGCAGCTCAGCCTTCAGTTTTCTCTGACTAGTCTAGTGGAGCTTAGATCAGTATTTGAGACCTCAAGTCTTTTGTTCCATAATTGTATGGTGTTTTCAGGGCCTTTCTGAATTCCTATGTGGGCATCTGTGTGCCATTAGCTCAGCATGTCCCCAGATTTTGTGGTGAAGTCTGGGATAATCATCAGAAGAGGACCCCAACATCATTAGTTGTGTTCCTGTGTGAGAGAACCTGTGCCATTTTTAGGGACCCCTGTTCTTGTTCCTCCTAAGTGTGTATTGTTGTTGTTTATATGTTTGTTTATTTTAGACCACGAATTATTCCCAGGGGTATTTATGTACTGACCCACATTCTCAACCTCTTTATATATTTTTATGTAGAAACAGGGTCTCACTGAGTTTCTTAGAACCTCACTAAGTTGCACAAGCTGGTGTTGAACTCACCATCCTCATGCCTTCTGAGCTTTCTAAATGTAGACTAAGAAGTATCTCAAATACAGAATGGCTATCTGCTAGTTTAGCTATTTATAGATCTGAGATTAAATCCCAAATTTCCAGCTCTCTTCACATTCTCAAATCCAGGGTTCCCTGCTTACCTTGATTGACAAAAAAATAAAATAAAATAGATAGTAAAATGACAAGGCAGCAATATAATGGACATCTTATTTAACCACACCTGGAGGATAATGGATAGATATGTTAATGTGCACCATTAAGGCCTATTCAAATTAAAAATCACTTGAGACTCACTTGTGGGAATACCTTCAACCAAATTCTTTTTCCTTGGGGTGAACCCAGTTGGAAGTCACTGGAAGAAGAATGGGATACAGAAAGGAGGATCATGAACCCAGTTGGTAGTAAGAATGCCTTTTTCAATACTCTTTTAAAATAGATTTTGCCCCATGCTCTGCCAAAAACCAGATATGAAATTTGAAGCTGACACCAAAAAAATGGGTTGTTCTGCTTTCATGCCCTCTACCACATTGTGGGTGTTCTATTTCTTCTTGCTAAAATAAATCCTATTCTTTTACTGTTACCTTCCCTGTGTGTCCATAGATTTGATTCTTCAAAACTTGTGAGACAAGGTCCCAGAGAAAATTGGTTAAATGGGAAATTTAGTTTCATCTCAAAACTTCAGTTTCAACATAATTATTTTTTTTCCCATGTTTTATTTTAAAGGGATGCCTTATTTGTAATTTTTTTCTCCAAGAACTGGAGGGAAGTTTTAAAAGATTTTGCTTTATCTTTGTGAGTCTTTCACATAAGAAAAAAGCAGGGAAAAATTAGATTACATTAAAAATAATGACTTTTTTCTAAATAAAATACTATAGTCCATGTGTCCCAGTTGCCAGGGGTCAAAATTGTGACATATGCAGTCAAGGAGAGAAATAACATGTGTCCACATGCTTCTGCCCTTTCAATGCTTTATTCACTCAAATTGTACTCTATAGGTTCTTCCTCAAGAAACTAACAATCCTGCATGCTAGGTACTGCAATAGACATAATCCATTCACAGCAAAAAAAATAGTTTGATTAATTTACTGCTAACAATCCTAGATTAATTCTAAACAGTGAAAAACTCAACTTAATCATGAAGGCTATTTACAGACATTCCCTCTGTGTGCTAAGTTTATATGTCAGATCAAAAGTCTTAAGCCTTAGGCTTTTAGTCCAGCAGATGCACACTCACTCAGACCATGGTGACCAGGTCCAGAACCAAGGCAGGCTTTTCCTGGCTTGGAGTGACAACAAGTTGAGGAGAGGACCTATGGAGAAGTTGTGGCTTTCACCAAAGTCCAGATGAAGTGATAGAGTTTGAGATAAGAAAATCATGCAGAGGATCAGAAGAACAATGACAAGTGATAGGATGTCAGGTCCTCATCAGGCTTTTCAGCTTGAGTGCATCCTTGTTTCAGCTGGCTAAATCCCTGCTCATTAGCTCTATTATTTATACTAAATTTGGGGGATTTTAACCTCTCTTTCAATTCTTATTAGCAATTCTTATTAGCTATCATGGGATTTCTCCATGATATCATTTACCCTGGGGTCAGAAATTTCTGGTCTATGGTCTCCACCCTGATCTTCTTCTCTTTTCCTCTTATCAGGCAAGTATATCCTGCCAGATATTTCACTCTGTTTATCAGGTTGAGGGGAATTAACATTTTTTAGGCCATACTGGAGGACTTTGTGGGTGTGCCTGGTAAGACTGCAGGTTTCAAATTGGAGTTTTTAAAATGGAGTTGTTTAAGCTCAGAGCTAAGGCCATCCTCACAGTCCCAATTAAAGACTTTTAAAAAATGTAATGGGACCTTAATTGATGTTTTTCCTTCCATATTTGTAAGACCACTTTATTAAAATGACCTGTAGAAGCATTCCAAACATTTCTAGCAAACATTTTTGTCCTAGTGTGGAGGAAAATAAAGATGGGTCTGGAGTTGATTTAAATTACAAGGAAGTTTAATCACAAGGGCTAGAGTACATAGTGAATCTGAACATCAAAAGCCATGTGAGTAACTTGGTACCTTTTTAAATAAAAAAAAAAAATAGTTGTCACTGGACTTTTATTTTACTTATTGATATGTGGATCTGAGGATTGAATGCTGTGCCTCACACATGCTAGGCAAGCCCTCTGCCACTGAGCCAAAACCCCAGCTCTAACTTGGTACATTTTTAATAACCTGTTTTACATAGATGTTAACCAGTAGCCTTAATACTTTTCCAAATATGTTTGGATTGAATTAATAACCCAGAAATCAGTGAAGCAAGGAATCTAATTTTATCTTCAACTGTGGTTTCAGATATCACAGTGTCTGAGTTATGATTTCCCTTTGAAGAACTTAACTGTGTGTTGTGTTCTCATTCCAACATCCCATATTTGCCCAGTCCTTAGTTTTAGAACAGTCTGACATAAGGTGTCCACAGATACCAATGTCTCTTAGCCTATTTAGAAGTCTTGTCTTCTAGAGATCAGTTTGAACTATAAGTGTGTACCATCTAAGGGTCGTAGTTGGATGCTGTGAAGCTGGAAGGAATCTTCTGATGTTCCTTTCATTTAAAGGAAGTTTGTTTTTTGGGTGCATACCAGGAATTAAACTCAGAGGCACTCCACCACTTAGCCTCATCCACAGCCCTATTACATTTTCTTTGGAAAGAGTTGCTTAGTGCCTTACCATTGCTGAGGCTGCTTTGAATCTCCATCCTCTGCCTCAAACTCCCAAGCCCCTGGGATTACAGGCATTTCCCACCATTCCTGGCTGGCATTTCATATTGCTTTTTTTTTTTTTTTTTTTTTTTTTGTATAAGATACTGTGAATAAAGCTACAATGAAAATGGAATTGCAGTTATTTCTTTGAGAAAAGTTTTCCAATTCATTTAGATGTATGCCCAGAAATATTATTACTGGATTGTATGGCATTTTTTCCTAGATTTATTATTATTATTTGTATTTATTGAGTCACTCTAGATTAACCCATGGGCATTTTATCACTGTGCTATACACCAACCTGTTCCCCTTTTTTTGAGACAGCATCTCACTCATTTGGTTAAGGCCTTGCAAAATTGCTGAGACTGGTTTTGAACTTGAGATTCTCCTTTCTTATCCTCCTGAGCCACTGGGAGCATAGGCATGTGCAGCCTTGCTCTGCTACCCAAAATTATTATTAGTGGATTATGTATCATTTTTTTCTTGAGCATTTGAAGAACCTTAACACTTTTTTCATAAAGTATATTTATTAATTTTATATTTTCATCAATATTTTTATATGTATATGTACACTGGCATAATTGTAACTGACTTTTCTCTATCTTTGTAAGCAATGTTTGGAATAGTCAGTCTATTGGGGGGTCTTCCATATCATATAATATGCTTCTCAGACCCTGTGGTAATTGAGGGTATTTCCCTGCTATGATACTATCATCTTCCCTGTGAGAAGGCTTATCTATCTTTTGTGTTTTGAGTACTCCACCAACTCAGAAGAGAAGCATCTGTGGTCACAAGCTGAAAAACACTAGAAGCTATGAGATTTGAGAAAATGCAAGGAATAATTTTCTCTTAAACTTTTATAGGATGTATGGCTATTTCATCACTTTGATAAAAATTTATATACTCACCGTCACTCACACTGTGAAAGTCTTGTATTTAAATCATTCATACTTGTAAGAAATAATTTCTGGTTATTTCATTTCAATAAGTGACTTAATTCTTTTTTTAGCCATATTAAAAATCAGAAATTACTGCAAATTAAATATATGTATTCAAATTTCCATCATGATAATGTGATCAGCATTAAGTAGGAATTAAGAGAACATTGAACAAAGTTGCTATAAAACATGATTGAAACTTCCCTTCCTTTCAAGAGTGTCAGAAACAGGTTGATGAAGCAGTTTAAATTTCTGAATAGTATGTAAGTGTATTTGTGATTCATTTTTCAGTACCAGTTTCCAGGGCTGGGGATATAGCTCAGTTGGTAGAGTGCTTGCCTTGCATTCACAATTCCTGGGTTCAATCCCTAGCACCAAAAAGAGAGAGAGGGAGGGAGAGAGAGAGAGAGAGAGAGAGAGAGAGAGAGAGAGAGAGAGAGAGAGAGAGAGAGAGAGAGAGAGAAATACCACTTTCTTTGTGATGTGTGTTCTTTGTGTGTTCTTTGATAAACTATTATCTTCATGTTCGACACTCACATGTTCTCTTTGCTTTTAGTTACTTCTGATAACTTCTGTCTTAACTGTTATTTTCTTATGAGCCTAATAGGGATAAATTTTATTATTTGGAACTAAAAAAACTGATTTTCACAAAAGGAGGTTTTCTACTGTTGTATATATATTCTGATCATTCTTGTTTTATATTTTGGAGATTGGCTGTTACATTTTCAGCTTTTTAACCTACTCAATTTAAACTTGGTCAATTTGTTGGCTAGTTTCCTATCATCTGTTTCATCAAGTGAATGTAATTTGATCAATTTTATGGTCCCATTCTCTACTTTTCTACCTCATTGATATTGGTTTCTTCAAAGTTTCCCATCAAAATCTCTGATTGGTAGTGGGGATAACTAGAAACTAAACTCAGTGCTACTGGGGTACTGAGCCTCAGACCCAGACCTATTTTTTTTATTTGATTCAGAGTGAGGGCCTCACAGATTTGCTTAGTGTTTTGTTGCTGAGGATAGCTTTGAAGTTGAAGTCCTCCATCCTCAGTCTCCAGAGCTACTGGGATTATAGGCTTAAGCCACCTTACCCAGCTAGATCTTGCACGTTTTAATTTGATGTCATTTTAAACTTGCAAATACAACTATATTGCACTTACAGAAATATATTTCCATTCATTATATAACTATTATTGTGGTAGTAATTTTTTTGGGGGGGGTAATGTTTCTCTATAATTTTTCTGTTGTACTTACTAAATTAAATATATGATATATCATGTTAGTGTCATGTTATTGACACTAACATGATATATCATTTAATATTTTTGTAGCTATGTTGTAACTAAAAATAAATAAGCTCATATTTCTTCAATCTTATATGACCCAATGTAGCTAGTTTCAGAAACACTTTTTAGTGTTTGTACTCAAATTTGTCATTTTATGATGAGTAGACCAATGACAAAATTTAGTTTCATTCAAAATAGAAACATTTAATTGTATTTATTCAGGTTATCATCACATCTGATAAGCCTATAAAGAACATAGTAGTGTGACTACTTCATAGGTTCTTGTGAGTTGATTTAGTAATTAGTATATTACCACAATATGTCCATTAGAAACAGCTCATAATTTATTCAGTGTACATTCATTAAAATATGATCTTTTGAGAGAACTTTATCATGAAAGCATGATGATATACATGAATATTTAGCCCAGCAGAACTAATGAACAGGAAAAAAAAAATCTAACTATTTATAATTGCTGGTCCAGAAATGTAGCTCAAGAAAATAGACAAGGAAAGGTACAAACAAAACTATAAAAGGCAATATATATACACATTTTCTACTTTCTTAATGGATATTGAAAGCAACATATAAAACTGGATATTTAGAATATATGTCTCAGGTCCCTCGAAAATTAAAACAAACAAACAAACAAACAAAAAAACAACTCACACTATGTGGGAAGCATTCTAAGTATTCTTCTTTATATTATTTGACACATATTTTGGGGTTTCTAAAGAAAAACATGTAAAAAATAGAGAGTGCCTTCAGACTTTAGTGTTTAACATTTTTATTTATCTCACACACACACACACACACACACACACACACACACACACACACACATATTTGGCTTTGTACAAAAATCCTGGTTAAATTCTACTAATTTACACTTTTTTTCAGAGTGAAATCAAAGGCTTCAGGATGTGTATCTTCTAGTCTAGCATGTACTTAGTGCCACATTAGTCATTCACCAGTGGAAATCAGCCCTCATATGGACTGAGGAAAAACTATCATTCAATTTCAGTTAATCCAGCTTTTCTCTTATTGAATATGTAGGAGCAATGCTGTGTTGTGAATTCTGTAAGCCCACCAACTTAACCAAGGCACTGATTAATTAATTAATTAATTAATTGGTTAATTTTTAATTTTACTCTGGAATTGACTTAAGTAAATGTGTGGCTCCTTATTTTATTCTTCTTATTTTTGTTCTTCTTTGTACTGGGGATCAAATCTAGTAGTGCTCTATAATTGAGTAAAATCCTGTTTGCCTAAGTTTTAAAAATTAGTTTTGTACTTTCATTAGTATCAGGAATTAAACCCAGAGAAACTTAACCACTGAGTCACTTCAAAATTTTTTTGTTGTTGTTAAATTTCTGAGGTTGCCTTTACCCTTGAGAATTACCTGCTTTTGCCTTCTGAGCTACTGGTATTACAGAAATTCACCATCATAACAATGAGTCTTGTACTTATTGGTTGGCCTCACCATCACAACTTACTAAAATTATAGATGTACACCATCATGCCTGGTTCTTGCTGAGCAAGTGTGAGGTACTGGGGTCAATTCTCAGAATCACATATACATAAATAAATTAAAAAAAATATAATCCATCCACAGAGTATGTATATGTATGTATGTGTGTATATATATATATATATATATATATATATATATATATATATATATATATATATATATATATCCCCACATATCTGTAGCAAGACACATACTTCAAATTTGTTTTTTATTTTATTACTAAATTAATATTTGTTAATAACTTTTATTATTAAACCCATACTATTATAATAATTAGGCTTCATGAATCTGGATAATGAACTAAAATAATGTATATGTCCTGGTCTTAGGGGATTACAATTCTTCAGTTATTTACAATATATATCATGTACCTTTGATTTGCAACTTTAAGTTATCTCCTTCAAGTAGAAATTAAAATTGAGGCTAAACAATGTGTAGTCCAGATTTTTTTCACCTAAGTACTAAGTGCTGATTCTGTAATTTAAAGAAGTTTTAGATAATTAATTCATTTTTAGTAAATTTCAGGTATTAGTTATTTTAGGGGTTTTGGTGATTGACCCCATTGGCACTTTACCAATGAGTCACAGCCTGAGCATTTTCAATTTTAAGACATGGTCTCCCTATGTTGCATAGGACCTCACTAAGTTGCTAAAGTTGGACTCCAACTTGCAATCCTCCTGACTCAACCTTCAACATTTCTGTGATTACAGTAGTGTTCCACTGCTCCCCTATAGTTATTAGATTTCAAGAGAGCACAATTGGAAATTGAATGACCTTGCTTAGCTGGCTTTATATTTGTAATCCTCTGGCCTCAGCTTCCCAAATTGCCAGTTTTACAGATGTATGATAAATTGTGTATTACTCATATATGTGTAAATAACATCAGGGAACTTTATGCTCAGGATTTTATTTCTCAGGTTTCATTTTGTCTCTTAGTAAATGCCTTGTGACTCCTTTTTCATAAATCTGACTTTCCCTGTGCATAGTCTCTTCTGTCTGAAAACATGGCCATGAGACATAAATAATTTTTGTTTGTTTTAAAACAGACCTGTGCCTTGCTATGTTAGAATAAGACCCAGGACATATGACGAGCATAGATAAGAAGATTGCTGACACTGAACTAGAGCAAATGCAGTAGTGAGGAGGCTGAGGAGCCCAGAGAACTGAGGAGTGTGTGAGACTGAGAACACTAATCAGCAGGGAGATCAAGTTTATATTCTATATAAAATAAATAGGCAATACAAGAAAGCATATATATGAAGTATTAGAAGATAGTAGTTAATCATGTAAAATACTTATTCACTCATTAAACAGCAACAACAATCAGTAGATTATTAGCAGAATGTTCATTAGAACATAATAAATGTTCATTTTAGCAATAAGAAATATATATAATACAAATTTAGAAATTGGCATTAGATATCCTTTCAAAAAGAGATAAATAGAGAGATATGGCAAGACATGCCTGTAATCCCAGGACTGAGGGCTGAAGCAGGAGGATTATAATTTGGAGGCGAGCCTAATACACTTATATAAACTCTCTGCCACTGTAAAAAATAATCAAAAGGACTAGGGATGTAGTTCAGTGGTAAATGACCCCAAAGTGCCATCTGTGTCTAAAAATGCAAAACAGAGAGACTGAAAGAAGGATAGAAATTGAGGGGCAGAGAGAGAGAGATCCAAAGAGAGACAGAAAGAAAGGGAAAGAGAAAAGAAATAAGAGAGAGAGAGAGAGAGAGAGAGAGGCAACCAAGATTAAAAATGTACGTTTGTACATGGGTTGTGTAGAGAAATAGAGAGAGAGAGCCAAGATTAAAAGCATACATTTGTGCATGGGTTGTGGAAAAACAGTGAAACACCTGCCATGCTTGTGCAAGATTTGGGTTTGATCTCCATCAGTGCATGCACACACACACTCACAAAAAATGAATATTTATTAACATAAGAATATTAAAAACTAGACAACTTACAATAGGGGTTGATGTATAGACATAGTTTTCTTATATACTTATTACAAATTATAAAGTAAAAATGAAAATTAAAAAAGCCACAGTATATTCATATAAATGTAAGTGGATCTCATATTGAAAACTCAGTGTTTTTTTGAACAGTAATGCGTTACATTTTTATTTTTCTATTTTACTGGCTCGAATTTTGACTGCTTTATGCATTCCATAAATTATTTATCTTTTAATTCCTGCAAAGCACATGTGAACATAAAATTAACTTTATAAATATTTTCAGGATGTAATTCTTTATCATTTTGTATATTCACATATAAACCATTCCCAAAATTTAGTTTCAGGAACTATTTTAGATGAAAAGAAATTAGTGCCCACTAGCAGTTTTTTCTTTTTCTTTTTCACAAAGCTCTTGGCAATGACTAATATGTGTTTTTGGTTCTTGAATTTACTTGCTCAGAAAATTGCATATAATATTAATTGTTAAACACATTACAGTTTTTCTGCTTACTTTCAATTAGCTTAAGGTTTCCATGTACACATTCATTGTAACATTTAGTGCTCTCATGAAATATACTTTCTCAATATGGCTGGGATAATAGCTCAGAGGTATAGAGTGCTTTCTTAGCCAGTGTGAGGCCCAGAGTTCAATTCCTAGTAAAGGAAAGATAATATTGCTGAGTAATATTCTACTGTAAGGATTTACATGTTTCCATTTATCTATTTACCTTGCATTGATTTTACATTTTGGTTCTTATGAATACTCCAGCAATAAATATCCCTATATGAATGACAGTCTCAACATATCTCTAATTACTTTTGGTATATTTCAGAGGTAAATTCTTGTTCATCTAGTAATTCTTTATTTTACCAAATATCACCAAGGTAATTTTACTTTTGTATCAAAGAGAAATGAGATTTTCAATTTCCTGCATAATGACCTATTTTTTTTTTCCATATTGATCCATTTTAGGGTATTTTTTTTGCAAATGTTAATATTTTTTGTTTACATAATCTAAAATAGTTGCATTTGGATAGGCAAAAGGAACAAAAAAATACTGCCAAAAATAAACGCATAGTGGTTTATTCAACAGTCTCACAAAAACAAATTAGAACTGTGACAGAAATTTGTACATGTCAAGTGCTATGAAGTCATCTAGATGTCAGGTGCTATGAAGTCATCTAGATTTTAGGACTTATCATTGACTTAACAGCTTGAAAAATTTGAGGATCTCTGGGATGTATAACATCTTTCAATGGTTGAGTCTTTTATTGTGGGGTAATTATGAAGGGTGCATTTTGGCACTGGAGTGTGAGAACCTAAAAATTATATATATATAGGCTGTGTGCTCAATCAGCTTCTTAATAAGGAGGATTTACTGTCCTCTAGCCAAGGTGAAAAACTGGAACAAATAGTTCTTTTAAAACAAAAAGGAAAACTTCATAATTATGTCTTCACTTTCGTGTTGAGGTTATTTTTTGTACAGAAGTTTTTTCAAGTCCAATTTATTATTTCTTAGTTTTACTTTGGAAGCATAACTAACACTTCACAGTTAAATATGATTTAGAAATATGTAATTGTTTTCTTCTTAAGTTTTATAGTTTTAACTCATATTTTAGTGTAATATACATTTCATGTTGAATATTGTACATAATCTCATCTAAACTCCAATAACATAACTTGAAACATAAATATGCATTTATATCAATCTTGCTTAAGGCAGAGACTACTTATTCTCAATATACTATGTAAAAATAGATAATTTTTACTTAATTTTATGAGACTTAAACAAGAACAACTAGTGAGAAAAATTGAAGCACAATATTTCAAAAAAAAAAAATCAACTTTTTTTTTTTGTACCTGGGGTTGAACCCAGGGGCACTGCACCACTGATCCACATTCCTATACCTTTTAATTTAGAGAC
Source organism: Marmota flaviventris (assembly GCF_047511675.1). Lineage (NCBI taxonomy): Eukaryota > Metazoa > Chordata > Mammalia > Rodentia > Sciuridae > Marmota > Marmota flaviventris. Next base: position 112,433,390 of record NC_092508.1, read on the forward strand.
AGAATTTATCAAAGTTGTTTAGAGCCTCACTAAGTTCCTGATTCTATCTTTGAACTTATTGTTTTTCTATCTCAGCCTCTTGAGCCACTGGAATTTTAGGTTTATGCCACCATTCTTGGTTAGTTTAAGTATTTCACAAAGATGCAATATTGTTCACCTGTATTACTGGAAATTATTCTCACTTATTAGTGTTAGTAATCAAAAAAAAAAAAAAAAAAAACTTTAGGATAAATGTGGCCTCTTTTGTTGATAGCTAAAACTGAATTTTCACGTCTATATCACGGTGCACTCGTGTGACAGGGTGGCTTCACTTACATCAGGTGTGTTGTAGAATTGATTTTTATTTAAATTATTAGTTCTTTCCCATTAATTTGTATTCATATTTTTTTAACTAAAACTAATATTTGGACTTCTTTCCAATAAATATTTAGAATAATTCTTGCAATTAAATTTAAGATGTTATCCTATCAATGCATATATATCATAATCATGGAATTTACTTCCCATTTATGTCATTTAAAACTCATTTTGTATTGACACAAGTTCCATGTAGCTTTATCTTCTTAATTAGAAAGACCCAGATAATAATCTTATCGGAGAGTTCTAGTGCATTCTTTGGTATCTTATTTAAAAGCACTGGGTTCTTCTACACTCTCTTTTATGGGTTTTCAAATTTTCATTCTTAGCACTTTAGGGAAACAGATGAAGTATTCTTTCTAGAATTTCTAAAGAATATTTTATCACAATTCCTGTGAAATGCATGGTAGTATTTTCATGAAAATGTATTGTTGATTATTGATTTTCTAAATTGAGACATCAGCCATTACTCAAAATTATTCCAAGTCCTTTCTAGAAGCTTCAGAAGAACACTCTTGAGTATATTATTTCCACCAGTGTTCTGAAGAACACTCTTGAGTATATTATTTCCATCAGTGATGTAAATAATATGGACACAGATCCTGTTTTTCTGGTATGTCTCTATCCAAAATCTCAAAGAGTAAGAAAATTTGCATGTGGTATGTGGTCTAGTGGAAATTTTGGGGATTTAGAGTCATGCATAGTTGATTATGAATTCTACCTAGTCTGCTTAATAGCTGTGGATATTTGAACATATTTCTTTTCTTCAAATCATTATATAAGCTTCATTTATAAAATTGGGTAGTATGATATAGAGTGCATGATATAAGCAATTATTTCTTCTTTTCTGTACTTATAAACTAGGTATTGTGTTTTTTATCTTGACCTGTTAAAATGCAGAATCAGTTTCCAAGTGCAAGATCTAATATTTCTTTTCTTTTCTTTTCTTTCTTTCTTTCTTTCTTTCCTTCCTTCCTTCCTTCCTTCCTTCCTTCCTTCCTTCCTTCCGTTTTTTTGGTGGGGGTTTGGTGTACTAGGGATTGACCTCAGCAGCACTTGACTACCGAGCCACATCCCCAGCCCTATTTTGTATTTTATTATAGACAGGTTCTTACTGAGTTTCTTAGTTCCTTGACATTGCTGAGGCTCAGTTTAAACTTTGTTTAACAATCTTCCTGCCTCAGTCTCCTAAGCCACTTGGATTAGGGTGATGCACCACTGTTATTTGCATTTTTTTAAATTTATTGTGGCTCATAGGAACCAGTAAAGATGAAAGTGAATAGTATGGTACCTACACTCAAAAGGTCCTTTATTTCTTTTGATTTTGCTTTTAAAATCCTGCTGTGTACAAAATAACAAGCCCACATTAGAGGAGGAATTATCAAAGCAGAGAATTAAGATGCTTCTGGTGAGGATGATAGCTAACCCTCTGAAGTTAAGCAGTCTTCAGCTAACTCTTTCTACCAGGAAAAAACAGATAAGACCAGCATGAATTAATAAACAGACCAATCATGATCTAATATGAGTGACTCATCCATCAATTTTAATTGGAAACCAGGATTCTGTCACATACTTTGAGAAAATTCTGTGGAAAACAGCAGTTGCCTTGTTGGTACTGTTTTCCTTTTTCCCCAAGGTAAGTCTGGACCATTATTGAAGTGATATTAGCTTATGCAGACATGTATACATCATATTGATGCTAAAACTCTCACAGTACCTCATACCAAGTGAGGAAACAATATCACAGCCTTGGCATTAGATCAAAGGCTAAGTTTCAAAATAAGATGTTTGTCTTTAATATATTTAAGCTTTAGAGTCAAGGCTGTGAAAATATATACCAAAATGAGACATACAACTCTTGAAACTCTCTCTTTTCTGCTGTCTGACATCTGAAATGATAATAAGTCTGTATTCAGCATCAAATAGAAAAAAAAATATTATCTTTTGGACCCTGTCTTGTTTGGTCTTCCTTCTCTTTCTGAGGGCAGTGCCACTCCTGCTGTTTGGTTTTGAGAAAAAGAATTTATTAAAAAGTCTATTCTCATACCTCTTGTATGGAATGAAGGGGTCCAGGCTCTTTGACTCCCAAAGGTCAGAGGTGCCATATTCTCAAAATGGAATGTGACCACTATGGACTAAGATGTACTAAAGCCTTAAAATAGTGGGAATTGTAAGGATGCAGTTCTAAATACATATATTTTTTATTAGTAATTTTATATTTTCACATAATAATAGTGCTCTTTATATATTCAGTTTTGTGATTAAAATAAATTTCAACTATGTCTTTTTATTGTATATGCTAAAATAGTATACTACACCTGTGCCTAACATATTATTTGTATTGGACAAAGAGGAGTGCTTCCCAGTTGAGAGCTCTAGCTGGCTTTTTAGTAAATGCACCCAAGAACCTGCCTATTTTGACTCCTTCTGGCCTCATTCATTCCTGGAGTTGATGCCATCTACTGTTATTTGGAGAGTAGACTCAGTGGATTCAGACTAGGATGGCAGCAGTTTTCAATCAGGTGCTCTTGGGTTATAATTGTTCAATCCAACATGATAAGTACAAGAGGTATGGCTTACACTATCTGATCAAGTTTTAATTTCTGGAGCTTGCCATTCTTTCAGATTCATTTCTAGGCTTCCTTCTCAATGCTCAGGAAACCCAGATTCTGCTTCCACTCAGATGATAAAATATCTATAGGGAGAATGCAAGGCATTCTGAAAGCCAGGCAATAGTTACTGCAAAGTATTGAGACTGTATCTGTATATTGGAAAGGGAGACCATTTGAAAAATGTTTCATACAGCAATTGTCATGACTGAAAGTGTTTTGGGTAGATGTGAATTACAGTTTTCAGTATTTGCAAAAATGACTCATCTTATAGAGAAGTTTGTTCTCAGTATTCTCTGGCCAATTCAGTGGGAAATACCTCAGTAGCTGAAATTCTGGACCTTCTGTCCTGTCCAATTATGGTAACTTCAGGCATAATGTGAAGTATATATGGACATCTTTGTTCTGAAAGTATGGCACCTCCTCAGATTTTGTGGTATTGAATGGCATGATCATCAACAAAGAATCTCAAATACAGAGGTATTTTTTTTTTTCTCTGCATAAAAGTGTTGCTGGTATATAGGTGACTGAGTTGCTTTTTTTTTTTTTTTTTTTTTTTTCTCTTGAGCTTTCTATCTGTCTGAGAAGCAGACCTCAAATTCAGAATGCTGGACTTATTCTTTAGGTTTATTTTTTAGGGTCCCACAATATAATCATCTATTTTTATATTTCTGTTTACATTCCCAATGCCAACTTTATTACTCCACAACATAATAAACTGTTCCTAATATTTCTAATAGAAAAATTATTTTGCAACTATTTTTTTCTAACACTAGATGGCATGGTTTTCATAACATTCATTTTATTTTTTAGTTATAGGTGGACACAATATCTTTATTTTATTTCTATATGGTGCCAAGGATCAAACCCAGTGTCTCACATATGGTAGGAAAGCACTCTACCTCTGAGCTACAACTCAAGTTCTAGGTGGGACTGTTTATGAGACTTTTCTCCTCCTTTTTATGAGAATTTAATATGAGAGAGAGGAAAAAAAAAGAAGAATCACTTGATACTTTGTAATAAAATGCTTGTTCTTGACCTCTCTTTTACTTCCATAGACAGAGATACCTTACTGGAATGTATTTAAGTGGGGATTCCCCATTGTAGACTTGGCAGGATGATATATCTTCATGTCATTCTCATACTTTCTCCTGTGTCAGTTTTTTTTTTTTTTTCTGAGATATCCACAGCTGTCATGTCTATATACTTTTGGAGTGTATACCCCATTTGAGTCTCTGTGTCCTCTCCTACCAAGAGGAAGCATTCTGAAATATAGTGTGGAGATTATCTGGGGAGTAGTTGGATGCCCTGCACCTGAAATAAATCTCTTGAGACACCCTTCACTTAAGTCTTTTTTTTTTCTTTGACTATGGGCAATACTGCTACATGATAATGGACATGCAGTCATTTCTTTGACTTACTCATTTTAATTCTTTGAATTTGTACCCAGAATTAATTTAACCATGTTATATTTTATATCTGTTTTAAATAGTTCAAAAATTTACATTATTTTCATAAATAAATTTTTTTAAACTTACATTTTCATCAACAATGTGCAAGGGTTTTCTTTTTCACATATTCATAGTGTCTTGACTCCTTTTGGTATTAGATTATTGACAAAACTATTCTCTCTCTTTTTTGGGGGGTAGGCACTGGGGATTGAACTCAGGGGCACTCAAACACTGAGCCACATCCACAGCCCTATATTGTATTTTATTTAGAGGCAGGGTCTCACTGAGTTGCTTAGTGCCTTACTTTTTCTTAGGCAGTGCATTGAACTCAAGGTCCTCCTGCCTCAACTTCCCAAGCTTCTGGGATTACAGGAATGTGCAACTGTGCCTGGTGACAAATGTTACTCTAACACCTGTGCTCAGTATACAAGTGTCCACTATTTGACTTGTACATCAAATAAATCAGGGAAGATTTTGGAGTCCCGTCTGTCAAGTATCCACAGATACAGTGTGTGGAAACCTTTTCTGGGAATTAACAAATATGTGTGCTTTCTAATCCCTTCTTTGAACTACTTCTTGGGATTTTAGCAGCTCATGAGATACTTGCAAATCAATGGAAAATCAATAGTTTATATTCTAGGGGAGATTTGCATATGATCAGTAAGCTTTATTCCCAGAACTTGAGCATTTGGAATGGTTTTCTATTTGGGTTCCTCTACCTAAGCCTCCTACATTTCTTTTTCAGAGTGTTTTGTTATATGTGAGGTAATTAGTTTCTTCCATTGAATGGAAGATGTTAAGAGATTACATCAGAAAGTGAAGAAAAAATTTTTCTGCTGGGAAAAATTGGCCGTCATTAAATTTTTAGAGGGACAAACTGGAGACTGGAACTCTTTGTATGCTGAACACCCATAAATGCATAAATCAAATTATTTGTGATTTTAATTCTCTGTCCTGATCCCAGTTTTTAAGCCAATGGATGCCCTTTCATGAACATAGATAACTGTCATTTTTTCCTGTGTTCTTAATAGTATGAATGTGAAGATCCTTCTTTAGCACAAGCAAAATTAATATCTAAAGCACAGAACACTATTTAGAGGTAGGGTGTTATACACATTGTACCATGGTAGGGTGTTATATATATGATCTCAATATTCCTCTTCTCAGGGTGACACTGGCTGTTTTTAATTCTGTTCCAATTACATAGCACATTGCCTAAGGCTGGACTTTGAGACCCAAGTATACCCTAGCAATTTAAAATCATCAAGTGGCAGATATTTTGCCAGTTGTACAGTTTATATAAATCTCTCAACACAATTTTTATTTGCCTAAGAGGAACTTGAAACATAATATTTCCTATTAATGTATTCATGGATGGAGAGAAAGTCAGGAGCTACTATTCATTTATATTCCCAACATTGCCCTCATTTAAGATATATCTTTTATCATTGGGCTGGAAATTTAACCCGGTGCTTTGCAGATTGTATACACAAATTTTGACCCCAAGTCTTTCTATAGGTTTGGCCATATTAACCATTAAGTGGTTGTTCTTGAGGTGTTTATATTTATGTTCACCTTTCAATTTTTATTGTGTAAATATAATTTTACATACATATACATTCATGTATGGATTTTGTTTTGATTATTATCCTTCATTTTTATTATAGTAAAATAAGTTCTTCTTTTAATTCAGAATTTGGGGGCTGAATTCATGTATAACATATAACATTCCAGATAAATTTTAGAATTTTTGCTCTGGTCACTTCTTTCATTAAAAGTAAAATATGCTAACATTTTAATGAGGTGATATTGTAGACTTAAAGAAATTTTACAACTGGGAAATGATGAGTTTTATCATGATGTGTATGTATGGTGTGTTTGGTCAAGTCTTTTATATTTTTGTATATATTTATTTTCTTGATATATACTTATTTTTAAACATGCATGAATGCAAAATATCACATGTATGTGACATCTTCATAAAATTATGTGATGACTCACATATTTGTTAAACTGGATATACTATGATGAAAATGGGTTCTGGAAATCATTTTTTAACTGAATTTTCTTTGTCTTTCTAACCCTATTCTATTTATATCTTTATCAATGTACATTGCCTTTACTCCATGTCCTGGATTTCATCTGTTTGGACCAATACTGCCAAATCCTTATATGTTATCATGGTTCAGATATGCAGTAATTTTAATAACCATAGGCTTTTGCTGGAGAATGAACATGTATTTTCAATAGCCATTTCTTGAAAGAAATAACAAATTTTACTCTCTCTTTAGTTCCTGAGAATTTATTTGCTCCATGTATTTACTGATACTATTTGATTTTTGTCTCACAGATATGATTTTATTTGCCATTTTGAAATTTATAAAACTATTGAACTATGTTATAATTATGGAACACTTAAGTTTCCTTTTGAAAGGTGGCTATTGAAGTCTCTTTCCTTCCTGGTACTGGGGATTAAATTCAGAGGCACCTAACCATTGAACAACATCCTAGACTTTTTTATTATTTTCTTTTGACACATGGTGTCACTTAATTGCTTAGGGACTCAATAAGGTGCTGAGACTCGGTTTGAACACACAAGTCTCTTTCGTAAGTATCCCAAACCGCTGGGAGTATAGAAATCTTTTACCATTCATAGCTCTTACCTTCTCTTTTTTGGAGTCTGTTTTTGACATTTTTAAATTTTTTTATTTACTTTTTTGGTACTCAGTTTTAAAATCAGGGATTCTTAACTACTGTGCAACATCCCCTGATCTTTTTTACTTTTTCAAGTTTGAGACAGGGTCTGTATATTGCTTATGGACCTGGATGAGTTGCTAAGTCCAGCTTTCAACTTGGGATCCTCTTGCCCTAGCTTCTATTACACCTTTATTATATATGAGGCATACATTTTGTCATATATGAGACAATTAGTTTTTTTTTTTCCAATTTGTTACTTCAATTTGTACCTTTTAATGGTATCATATTATAAATATAAGTTACATTTAAATATTTTTTTTCTGTTTTGTTATAAAGCTACCATTTAACTTTGAAGACAAACAGCCATATTCTGTCTTTTATATTATTATTATTACTATTTTATTATTTTGGATGATTACAGAAAGATGTGCCATACTACTCAGACACATTCACAGTCATTTTTATAGTTCATTTTTTGTAAACATCTCAGAAAGATACTTAAGCTGATCTTAATTTTGTAATATTTCTTTCTTTTTCTTCCAAGTAGCTGGTATTACAGTCACCAACCATTATGTACACTGTATAAATCTCTTTCTTGTATAAACTTTGCATATTTTATATTTTTCTTTTATATTAAAGTATTTTTTTTTACCAGTGAATGATTTATTAAGTCATCATGGAAATGATACAATAGCATTTTTGTTATTCAAATACTCCATTGTTTCAGAAGTTTTCTTTGGAATGGTTGTCAGTTTTTATTCTTTATGGTAGTTCAGTTTTTGTGTTTTATCATTTTCTAAAGGGCCAGAGTCTTTTTACATATTCTGTCTTTAGTTCCACATGGCTAATAATTCACCTCATTATGAGATCTATATTGATTTCTGTAATGTTATATTCTATAGTCATATGTGGTACAATGTTTTCATTAATGATAAACTTTATTACTTTAATATCTAAATTATAACTTAGGTTTGTAGTGGTCTATACCATTTAGAATTATGTAAGTACTCTGCATCATTAGCAAAATAACAGAATTTTGCTTAGAATTAGTGTTTTGGTTAGGCTTATTGTTATGGTTATGGTTATAGTTAGGGTTAGGGTTAGGATTCTGTTTATATTTACGTTTGTGTTAGTGTTAGGGTTAGTTTAGGGTTAGGAATATGGTTAGGGTTAGGGTTTGTGTTATGGTTAGAGTTAGGTTAGGGTTAGTGTTAGGGTTAGGGTTAGGGTTAGGGATAGTGATAGTGTTAGGGTTAGGGTTAAGGTAAGGTTTAGGATTAGGGTTAGGGTTATGATAAGAGTGTTACTGTTAGGGTTAGGGTTAGGGTGAGTGTTATACTTAGGGTTAGGGTTAGGGTTAATGTTGGTGTTAGGTTTAGGTTTAATGTTATGGTTAACATTAATGTTATGATTAGAATTAGGGTTAGGGTTTGGTTTAGGGTTACGATTAAGTTATGGTTAGATTTAGGGTTAGGGTTAGTGTTAACATTAGGGTTAGGGTTGGGGTTAAGTATCGTGTTAGGGTTAGGGTTAGGGGTAGGTTTACTTAGGGATAGGGTTAGGGTTATGGTTAGTGTTATGGTTATGGTTAGGGTTAGGGTTAGGGTAACGGTTTGTTTCAGGGTTAGATTTAGTGTTAGGTTTAGGTTTAGGTTTAAGGTTATGGTTAGTGGCAGTGTTAAGTTTAGAGTTAGGGTTAACTTTAGGGTTGGCTTAGGTTTAGTGTTAGTGTTAGCGTTATGGTTAGATTTATCGTTATTGTTAGGGTTAGGATTAGGCTTCCTGTTAGCATTAGGATTAGGGTTCATGTTAGTGTTAGCATTAGGTTTAAGGTTAGGTTTACTGTTATTGTTAGTGTTAGGGTTAGGTTTAGGAATAGTGTTAGGGTTAGGGAAAAATTTAGAGATAGGGTTAGGGTTAAGGTTAGGGTTAGTGTTATGGCTAGGTTTAGTGTTAGGTTTAGTTTAAATATAAGGGTTAGTGTTTGGGTTAGTGTTAGGGTTTGGGTTAGGGTTAGGATTAGTTTTAGGGTTAGGTTTTGTGTTAGGGTTAGGGGTAGTTTTAAGTTTTGTGTTAGGGTTACGTTCAGGGTTAGCATTATGTTTAGTAGTAGGGTTAGAATTAGTGTTAGATTTAGGGTTCCTGTTAGGCTTAAAATTAGGGTTGAGATTAGTGTTAGGGTTAGGGTTAGGTTTAGGGTTATTATTAGTGTTAGGGTTAGTGTTAGGCTTAGGGTTAGTTTTAAGCTTAGGGTTAGAAATAGGGTTAGGGTTAGTGTTAGTTATAAAATTAGGTTTTGGGTTAGCTTTAGTGTTAGTCTTAGGGTCAGGGTTAGGAATAGTGTTAAGGTTAGGGATAGGTTTAGTGTTAGGGCTAGGGTTAGGGTTAGAGTTAGTGTTATATTTAGGGTAAGGGTTAGGGTTAGGGTTAGTTTTAGATTTAGGATTAGGGTTATGGTTAGGGTTTTTTTTTTTCAAATTAGGGTTACAGTTAGGGTTAGGGTTAGTGTTTGGTTTAGGTTTATGGTTAGTTTTAGAGTTAAGTTTAGGGTTAGGGTTAGTGTTAATATTAGATTTAGGTTCAGGGATATGTTTTGTGTTAGGGTAAGTGTTAAGTTTAGGGTCTCTGTTAGGGTTAGTTAAGGGTTAGGGTTACGGTTATGGTTAGGATTAAAGTTAGAATGAGGGTTAGAGTTAGGGTTAGTTTTAGAGTTATGGGTACGGTAGGGTTAGTGTTAGTGTTATGGTTAGTGTTAGGGTTAGGGTTTTTTAGGGCTAGGTTTAGTGTGAGGGTTAGGGTTAGAGTTAGTTTTATTGCATATGTTAGTGTTAGTGTTATTGTTAAAGTTAGGGATAGTGTTAGGGTCAGGGATATCTTTAGAATTACTTTTAGGGTTAGGGTTAGGGTTAGAGGTAGAATTAGTGTTATGGTGGGATTAGTGTTTGGGTGATGTTAGGGTTAGGGTTACGGTTAGGGTTAAGGTTAGTTTTTGGGTTAGGTTTAGAGTTAGGGTTCAGGTTAGGGTTAGGGTTAGTTTTAGAATTAGCATAGGGTTAGGGTTATGATTAGTGTTAGGTAAGAATTATGGTTTGTGTTTAGGTTTAGGATTAGTGTTTGCTTTAGTGTTATACAAAGGCTTATGGTTAGTGTTAGTGTTAGAGTTAGGGTTAGTATTACAGTTAGGGTTATGTTTAGGAAGACGGTAAAATTGAGGCACAGGAATATGGTTTGTTTTACAGTTATGGGTAGGATAGGTAGAGTGTTGGGGTTAGGGTTAGTGTTATTGTTAGGGTTAAGTATAGGGTTATTGACAGAGTTAGTGTTGGGGTTAGGGTTAGTGTTATATTATCCTTAAGGTTAGTGTTAGGGTTAGTGTTTGAGTTAGGGTTATGGTTACTGCTAGGTAAGGGTTAAGGATAGTGTTAGGTTATGTTTAGGGTTATGTTTTGCTCTATGTTTTGTTTTAGGTTTATGGTTAGATTTGGGTTTAGGGTAACATTATGTTTATGGTTAGGATTAGAGTTAAGTTAGCATTAGGGTTACTGTTAGGGTTATGTTTAGTGTTAGGTTTAGGTTTAGTGTTAGGGTTGTGGTTAGTTTTAGGGTTAGTGTTAGGCTTATGATTAGGGTTATGCTTAGTGTTAGTGTTAAGTTTAGGGTTAGGGTTAGTGTTAGGTTTATGGTTATGGTTAGAATTCATATCAGATTTAGGTTAGGGTTAGCGTTAGTGTTATGGTTATGTTTAGGGTTAGGTTTAGGGTTAGGGTTAGAGTTATATTTAGGGTTATGGTTACATTTAGGACTAGTTTTGGGTTAGTGTTAGACTTCAATTTAGGTTCATTGTAGTGTTAGGGTTAGTGTTAAGGTTAGGGTTAGGGTTACGGTGAGGCTTACGGTTAGTGTTTTCTTAGGGTTAGGGTTAGGATCAGAGTAAGTGTTAGAATTAGGATTAGGGTTAGGTTTAGGGTTACTGTTAGGATTAGGTTTATGTTTATGTTTAGAATTATGGTTAGTGTTTGATTTCAAGTTACTGTTAGGATTAGGCTTTGTGCTAGGGTTAGTTTTAGAGTTTCTGTAAGGGTTAGGTTTAGGGTTAGTGTTAGGGTTAGGGCTAAGTTTAGTGTTAGGTTTAGGTTTAGGGTTAGGGTTAGGTTAAGTTTAGGGTTAGGTCAGGGTTGGGTTTAGGTTTAGGGATAGAGTTAGGATTAGTGTTACTGTTACATTAGGAATAGGGTTAGAGTTAGGGTTAGGGATAGGTATAGGATTAGGGTTAGGTTTAGGGTCAGGGATAGTGTTATGGTAAGGATTAGGTTTAGGGTTAGTGTTAGGGTTAGTGCTAGGGTTAGGGTTAGGGTAAGTGTTAAGTTCAGGATTAGGGTAAGGCTTAGAGTTAGAGTTAGGGTTATGGTTAAAATTTTTGTTAGTGTAGGGTTAGTATTACGGTTAGTGTTAGGGTTTGGTTTAGGGATAGTGATAAGGTTAGGGTTAGGGTTTGTTTAAGGGTTATGGTTATGATTATGTTTAAGATTCCAGTTACGGTTAGGATTAGGGTTAGATTTATGTTAGGTTAGTGTTAGGATTAAGTTTAGAGTTAGGTTAAGTTTAGGGTTCGTGTTAGGGTTAATATTAGGGTTAGTGTCAGCTTTAAAGTTAGTGTTAGGGTTAGGGTTAGTGTTAGTGTTAGGGTTAGGGTTATAGTTAGGTTTAGGGTTAGTGTTAGGATTAGGGTGAGTCTTAGGGTTACGTTACAATTAGAATTAGGGTGAGGGTTAGAGTTAGGCTTAAGATTAGGGTTACTGTTATGGTTAGTGGTAGGCTTAGGTTTAGGGTTAGTTTTAGGGTTATGGTTAGATTTAAATTTGGGGTTTATGTTAGTGTCAGGGTTAGTGTTAAGGTTAGGGTTAGGATTAGGGTTGCTATTAGGGTTATGGTTATGGTTAGTGTTAGTGTTATGGTTAGGGTAAGGGTAAAATATTGGTTTAGGGTTTGGGTTATGTTTAGAGTTAGTATTAGTTTTAGGGTCAGGGTTGGGGTTAATGTTAGGGTTACTGTTCAGGTTAGTGTTAGCTGTAGGGTTAGGGTTTGTGTTGGGGTTACAGTTAGAATTATGGTTAGGGTTATAATAAAGGTCAGGATTAGGGTTAGAGTTAGGTTTAGGTTTAGGGTTAAGTTAGATTTAGGGTTAAGATTAGGGATAGTGTTAGGGTAAGTGTAAGGGTTAAGGTTAAGATTAGTGTTTGTCAGGGGATCAGGAAGATGGTGGTGAGGGGAGTGCATTGCCCCCATGTGCTGCGTCACTGTGTGGGAGTATGACAAGTCAGGATGGCTAAAGGCTATCTTGTTAGGAATTTCCAGCAATAGTGGGGTGCTCCGAAACCTGGAGGAAAGATTTCCATCTCACGAGGATCGGCTATGGGGACTCAAACGAGAGAGATTTGTCGCACGGAGGGTAACACTGCTTATTCAGCAAATCGCCCTGCGGCTAGAGTCTGCAGCGCGTGCTGGGAAACGAGGAGATAGCAACGTAGGGATACAGCTCTGCAGTTTCTGCCAGCTGTGCAAGCATCATACTCAGGGATGAATTATGGGTTCGAGCGGGGGAAGGAAGCGGTCCATCTCGGTTCTCCACACCGGTCAGACCACAGAGGAGGCCAGCAGCCACCATGTTGGAGAGCTGACGTCACCATCCCTGTTTTCGACTGACCACAGCTCATTCAGCCATAGAACAGGTAATTTCAGGCTGCCATTCGCCTGCGGCTTGCGGACAGATTGCTAGGGCTCAGTGCCTGGGTGCTTCTTAGAGCCTGCTCTTATTGAAGCAAGCACCGAGCGCGGGGCGGCCGAGTTCCAGCTCCCGGAACTGACCTGGCCCAGGGCTGGGGAGCCTGCAGAGGCTGCTTCTTGGAGCCTGCTCTTATCAGAGCATACACCGAGCATGGAGCGGTCGAGTTCCGGCTCCCAGAATGGAGCCCACGGGGGCTGCTTCTTGGAGTCTGCTCTTATCGGAGTGTACACCAAGCACAGAGCGGCCGAGTTCCGGCTCCCGGAACTGCCCTGGCCCAGGGCTAGGAGCCTGCGGAAACTGCTTCTCGGTCCGGGTCCTGCTGAGGGCCAGTCAGGACTCACCCGTTGCTTAGGTTGCCCGGCAAGGGGAACGAAATGCTGCCATTCTCATACATACCAACATGGCAGAGATCTGATGTCATCAGAAAGCGGCGGAGGAGAGAACTTCATCAATACCAGTGGCGACAGAAACAGTTGGTCTCCTGGTAGGGGGGGTGAGGCACAGACACCCGAGTCTCTCTCGATATGTTGTCGAGCCAGAGGGGAGGAGCCGGGCCACTGCCAGCGCCCAGAGCAGGCCCAGCGGCTCGCCGGTGTGGTAATCACGTGACCCCAATTGGAGAGGGGGCAGAGCGGAGCTGCCACCCGCGCCCGCAAGGTGGGCAGACCCGCAACCCAGTGGTACACGGGCGTCGTAGGAGGGGCAGGGTAGAGCCGCCGCCCGTGCCTGCAAGGTAAGCAGACCTGTGACAGACTGGCGGGTCAGGCCCAGTGGCCTGTCAGCGTGGTACACACGTCACCCCAACTGGAGTAGGGGCAGAGCAGATTCTTCGCCCATGCCCGGATCAGGCCCTGCCGGTGTGGTGGTCACGTGACCCCAATTGGAGTGGGGGCGGAGCGGAACCGCCACCCATGTCTGCAGGGTGAGCAGACCTGTGACCAACCTGCAGATCAGGCCCAGTGGTCCGCAGGCATGGTAGGAGGGGCAGGGCAGAGCCGCCGCCCGCGCCTGCAAGGTAGGCAGACCTGCGACAGACCGGCGGATCAGGCCCAGGAGCCTGCTGGCGTGGTACACACATCACCCTAATTGGAGTAGGGGCAGAGAAGAGTCGCCGCCCCTGCCAGGAACAGGCCCAGCGACCTGCCAGTGGGGTAGTCACAACACCCCAATTGGAGTAGGGGCAGAGCAGAGGCACCACCCGAGCCCGGAATGTGGGCAGACCTGCAACCGACCAGCGGGACAGGCCCAGTGGCCTGCCGGTACGACAGACACGTCACCCCATTTGGAGTAGGGGCAGAGCAGAGCCACCACCCGCACCTGCAGGTTAGGCAAACCTGCAACTGACCGGCGTATCAGGCCTGGTGGCCTGCCGGCGTGGTACATTAGTCACCACAATTGGAGTAGGGGCAGAACAGAGCTGCCGCCAGCGCCCAGAACAGGCCCAGTGACCTCCCGGCGTGGTAGTCACGACACCCCAATTGGAATAAGGAGAGAGCAGAGCCGCCACCCGCGCCTGCAGGAAAGAAACACAAGCAGTATGAAAAGACAAGGAAAGAAAGGACCACAAGCAATGCAGGTCAACGCAACTTTAGAAGAGGTAACAGCTGCATCAGATGGAATGTCAGATAAAGAATTCAGGATATACATGCTTCAGAGGATCTGGAGTATCAAGGAAGACATTAGACAGCAAAATCAGACAATGAAAGATCACTTCGACAATGAATTATGCAAACAAATCCAGGAAGCAAAGGATCAACTATACAGGGAGATAGAGGTTATAAAAAACAAACAAACAGAAATCCTAGAAATGCAGGAAGCAATAAACCAACTTAAAAACTCAATTGAGAATACTACCAACAGAGTAGAACACTTAGAAGATAGAACATCAGACTGAAGACAAAGTATTTCAACTGGAAAAGAACATAGACAGCTCAGCAAGACTGTTAAGAAACCATGAGCAGAACATCCAAGAAATATGGGATAACATTAAGAGACCAAAGTTAAGAGTCATTGGGATACAGGAAGGGATAGAGGTCCAAACCAAAGGAATGAGCAATCTATTCAATGAAATAATACGAGAAAACTTCCCAGACTTGAAGAATGAGACAGAATCCCAAATCCTAGAAGCCTACAGGACGCCGAATGTGCAAAATCATAAGAGATCCACACCTAGACACATTATAATGAAGATGCCCAACATACAGAATAAGGAGAGAATTTTAAAAGCTACAAGAGAAAGGAAGCAGATTACATTTAGGGGTAAGCCAATCAGGAAAACAGCTGATCTTTCAACACAGACTCTGAAAGCTAGAAGATCCTGGAATAACATATTTCAAACACTGAAAGAAAATGGGCTCCAACCAAGAATTGTTTATCCAGCGAAATTAAGCTTCAGGATGGAAGATGAAATTAAAACCTTCCATGATAAACAAAAGTTAAAAGAATTCACAGCTAGAAAACCATCTATTCAAAACATCCTTGGCAAAACATTACAGGAAGAGGAAATAGAAAATAACAATGAAAACCAACAGTGGGAAGTAGGACAGTAAAGGGGGGGGGGATAATCAAAGAGGAAAACAAACCATGTTTAGTAACAGAAATAAACAAACATGGCTGGAAGAACAACCCATATCTCAATAATAACCCTAAATGTTAATGGCTTAAACTCACCAATTAAGAGACACAGGCTAGTAGAATGGATCACAAAACAAGACCCAACAATATGCTGCCTACAGGAGACACTTTTGATAGGAAAAGACAAACATAGGCTGAAGGTGAAATGTTGGGAAAAATCATATCACTCATATGGACTTCGGAAACAAGCAGGAGTGTCCATACTCATATCAAATAAAATAGATTTCAAGCCAAAGTTAATCAAAAGGGATAAACAGGGACACTACATACTGCTTAAGGGAACCATACACCAACAAGACATAACAATCATAAATATTTATGCCCCAAACAATGGTGCAGATATGTTCATCAAACAAACTCTTCTCAAGTTCAAGAGTCTAATAGACCAGCATACAATAATCATGGGAGACTTCAACACACCTCTCTCATGCCACTGGACAGATCTTCCAAACAAAAGTTGAATAAGGAAACTATAGAACTCAATAACACAATTAATAACCTAGACTTAATTGACATATATAGAATATACCACCCAACATCAATCAGTTACACTTTTTTCTCAGCAGCACATGGATCCTTCTCAAAAATAGATCATATATTATGTCACAGGGCAACTCTTAGACAATATAAAGGAGTAGAGATAATACCATGCATCTTATCTGATCATAATGGAATGAAACTGAAAATCAACGATAAAAGAAGGAAGGAAAAAGCATACATCACTTGGAGAATGAACAATAGGTTACTGAATGATCAATGGATTACAGAAGACATCAAGGAGGAAATTAAAAAATTCTTAGAGATAAATGAAAACACAGACACAACATATCGGAATCTATGGGACACATTGAAAGCAGTTCTAAGAGGAAAATTCATTGCTTGGAGTTCATTCCTTAAAAAAAGAAAAAAAACAACAAATAAATGATCTCATACTTTATCTCAAAATCCTTGAAAAAGAAGAGCAAAACAACAGCAAAAGAAGTAGAAGGCAATAAATAATGAAAATCAGAGCTGAAATTAATGAAATCGAAACAAAAGAAACAATTGAAAAAATTGACAAAACTAAAAGTTGGTTCTTTGAAAAAATAAACAAAATCAACAGACCCTTAGCCATGCTAGCAAAGAGAAGAATAGAGAGAACTCAAATTACTAGCATACGGGATGAAAAAGGCAATATCACAACAGACACTTCAGAAATACAGAAGATAATCAAAAACTATTTTGAATCCTTATACTCCAATAAATTAGAAGATAGTGAAGGCATAGGTAAATTTCTTAAGGCATACAATCTGCCCAGATTGAGTCAGGAGGATATAGACAACCTAAACAGACCAATATCCATTGAGGAAATAGAAGAAACCATCAAAAGACTACCAACTAAGAAAAGCCCAGGACCGGATGGGTATACAGCAGAATTTTACAAATCCTTTAAAGAAGAACTAATACCAATACTTTTCAAGCTACTTCAGGAAATAGAAAAAGAGGGAGAACTTCCAAATTCATTCTACGAGGCCAACCTCACCCTGATACCTAAACCAGACAAAGACACTTCAAAGAAAGAAAACTACAGACCAATATCTCTAATGAACCTAGATGCAAAAATCCTCAATAAAATTCTGGCAAATCGGATACAAAAACATATCAAAAAAAAATTGTGCACCATGATCAAGTAGGATTCATCCCTGGGATGCAAGGCTGGTTCAATATACGGAAATCAATAAATGTTATTCACCACATCAATAGACTTAAAAATAAGAACCATATGATCATCTCCATAGAAGCGGAAAAAGCATTCGACAAAGTACAGCATCCCTTTATGTTCAAAACTCTAGAAAAACTAGGGATAAAAGGAACTTACTTCGACATTGTAAAAGCTATCTA
The DNA here is from genome assembly GCF_047511675.1 of Marmota flaviventris. Taxonomy (NCBI): domain Eukaryota; kingdom Metazoa; phylum Chordata; class Mammalia; order Rodentia; family Sciuridae; genus Marmota; species Marmota flaviventris. Next base: position 112,450,804 of record NC_092508.1, read on the forward strand.
TGCTAAGCCTCAGGCTAGCATCATTCTCAATGGAGAAAAATTGAAGGCATTCCCCCTAAAATCTGGAACAAGACAGGGATGCCCTCTATCACCACTTCTATTCAATATAGTTCTCGAAACACTAGCCAGAGCAATTAGACAGAGGAAAGAAATTAAATGCATAAAAATAGGAAAGGAAGAACTTAAATTATCACTATTTGCAGGTGACATGATTCTATACCTAGAAGACCCAAAAGGGTCTACAAAAAAACTACTAGAACTAATAAATGAATTCAGCAAAGTGGCAGGATATAAAATCAACACGCATAAATCAAAGGCATTTCTGTATATCAGCAACAAAACTTCTGAAACGGAAATGAGGAAAAACCCTCCATTCACAATATCCTCAAAAAAAATAAAATACTTGGGAATCAACCTAACAAAAGAGGTGAAAGATTTATACAATGAAAACTACAGAACCCTAAAGAGAGAAGTAGAAGAAGATCTTAGAAGATGGAAAAATATACCCTGTTCATGGACAGGCAGAACTAACATCATCAAAATGGCGATATTACCAAAAGGTCTCTATAGGTTTAATGCAATGCCAATAAAAATCCCAATGGCATTTCTTGTAGAAATAGATAAAGCAATCATGAAATTCATATGGAAAAATAAAAGACCCAGAATAGCAAAAGCAATTCTAAGCAGGAAGTGTGAATCAGGCGGCATAGCGATACCAGATTTCAAACCATATTACAGAGCAATAGTAACAAAAACAGCATGGTACTGGTACCAAAACAGGCGGGTGGACCAATGGTACAGAATAGAGGACACAGAAACCAATCCACAAAACTACAACTATCTTATATTTGATGAAGGGGCTAAAAACATGCAATGGAGGAAAGATAGCATCTTCAACAAATGGTGCTGGGAAAACTGGAAATCCATATGCAACAAAATGAAACTGAATCCCTTTCTCTCGCCATGCACAAAAGTGAATTCAAAATGGATCAAGGAGCTTGATATCAAATCAGAGACACGCCGTCTGATAGAATAAAAATTTGGCTACGATCTACATTCGGTGGGGTCGGGCTCCAAATTCCTCAATAGGACACCCATAGCGCAAAAGTTAATAACTAGAATCATCAAATGGGACTTACTCAAACTAAAAAGTTTTTTCTCAGCAAAAGAAACAATAAGAGAGGTAAATAGGGAGCCTACACCCTGGGAACAAATCTTTACTACTCACATTTCAGATAGAGCCCTAATATCCAGAGTATACAAAGAACTCAAAAAAATTAGACAATAAGAGAAAAAACAACCCAATCAACAAAAGGGCCAAGGACCTGAACATACACTTCTCAGAGGAGGACATACATTCAATCAGCAAGTACATGAAAAAATGCTCACCATCTCTAGCAGTCAGAGAAATGCAAATCAATACCAGCCTAAGATACCATCTCACTCCAGTAAGATTGGCAGCCGTTATGAAGTCAAACAACAACAAGTGCTGGCGAGGATGTGGGGAAAAGGGTACACTTGTACATTGCTGGTGGGACTGCAAATTGGTGTGGCCAATTTGGAAAGCCGTATGGAGATTTCTTAGAAAGCTGGGAATGGAGCCACCATTTGACCCAGCTATTCCCCTTCTTGGTCTATTCCCTAAAAACCTAAAAAGAGCATGCTACAGGGACACTGCTACATCGATGTTCATAGCAGCACAATTCACAATAGCAAGACTGTGGAACCAACCTAGATGCCCTTCAATAGACGAATGGATAAAAAAAAAATGTGGCATTTATACACAATGGAGTATTACTCTGCATTAAAATTGACAAAATCATAGAATTTGCAGGGAAATGGATGGCATTAGAGCAGATTATGCTAAGTGAAGCTAGCCAATCCCTAAAAAACAAATGCCAAATGTCTTCTTTGATATAAGGAGAGTAACTAAGAACAGAGTAGGGACGAAGAGCATGAGAAGAAGATTAACATTAAACAGGGATGAGAGGTGGGAGGGAAAGGGAGAGAGAAGGGAAATTGCATGGAAATGGAAGGAGACCCTCAGGGTTATACAGTGGAGGGGGTAGAGAGAGAGGAGGGGAGGGGAGGGGAGAGGAGGGGAGGGGGGATGGTGGAGGATGGGAAAGGCAGCGGAGCACAACAGACACTAGTATGGCAATATGTAAATCAATGGATGTGTAACTGATGTGATTCTGCAATCTGTGTATGGGGTGAAGGTGGGAGTTCATAACCCACTTGAATCAAAGTGTGGAATATGACATGTCAAGAAATTTGTAATGTTTTGAACAACCAACATTTAAAAAAAAAAAAGATTAGTGTTTGTGTTAGGTTTAGGGTTAGGGAATGGGTTAAATTAGGGTTAGGGTTAGATTTACAGTTCATGTTAGGATTAAGGTTAGGATTCATGTTAGGTTTAGGGTTAGGGTTAGGGTTAGTGTTAGGGTAGGTTTAGGGTTAGGGTTATATTAAGTGTTAGGGTTAGTGTTATGGTTAGTGTTAGTGTTAGGGTTAGGATTAGGGTTAGTGTTAGGGTTAGGATAAGGGTTATGGTAAGGGTTATGGTTAAGATTAGTTTTAGTGTTGGGGTTAGGGTTTGGTTTACATTAGGGTTAGGGTTCGACTTATGGTTCGTGTTAGGATTAAGGTCAGGGTTTGTGTAAGGTTTAGGTTTAGGTTTTAGTTTAGGTTTAGGGTAGGGTTAATGTTAAGGTTAGGTTTAGGGTTAGTGTTATATTTAGTCTTAGGGTTAGGATTAGGTTTAGGGTTAGTGTTAGGGTTGGGGTTAGGGTTAGTTTTATGGTTAGGATTAGGATTAAATTTAGGTTTAGTGTTTGGCTTGGGGTTAGTGTTAGGTTTAATATTAGGATTAGGGTGAGGCTTAGGGTTAGTGTCAGTGTGACAGTTAGCTTTAGGATTAGCGTTAGGGTTGTGATTAGGGTGATAGTTAGGGTTAGGTTAAGGTTAGTGTTTAGTTTAGGGTTAGTGTTAGGGTTATTGTTAGGATTAGATTTATGGAGAGGGTAGGTGTTAGGGTTGTGATTAGGGTTTGTGTTAGGGATAGGGTTAGAGTTAGTGTTAAGTTTTGGTTTAGGGTGAGGGTTAGAGTTAGGGTTAGGGTTAATGTTAGTGTTAGGTTAGTGTTAGGGTTAGGGTTAGGGTTAGGGTAAGTCTAAGTTTTAGGTTTAGGATTATGTTAACTGTTAGTGTTAGGGTTATGGTTAGGGTTAGGTTTTGTGTTAGGATTAGGGTTAGTGTTAGGTTTAGTGTTAAGGTTAGGGTTATTTTTAGGGTTAGTGTTAGTGTTTGAATCAGGGTTAGTATTAGGTTTCGTATTAAAATTATGGAGCAGGTTAGGTTTCGGGTTTGGGTGAGGGTTAGGGTTAGGGATAGGTAAGGGTTAGTTAGGTTTAGGGTTAGGTTAGGTTTAGGGTTTTGGTTTGGGTTAGGGTTTGTGTTAGGATTAGGGTTTGGTTTAGGGTTAGGGTAACATTAGGTTTAGGTTTAGGGTTAGGGTTAGGATTCAGGTTAGGGTTAGGGTTATTGTTAGGGTTAGGGTAAGGGTTATGTTTAGATAAGGGTTAGGTTGATGGTTAGAGTTATGGTTAGGATCAGACTTAGGTTTAGGTTTAGGGTTAAGTTAGGTTTAAAGTTAGAGTTAGGGTTATTCTTAGGGTTAGTTTTAGCGTTAGGGTTAGTGTTAGAATTAGTGTTAGCTTTAGGGTTATCGTTTGTGATAAGTTAGGATTAAGTTTAGGGTTTGTTTTAGGGTAAGGGTTAGGAATAGTTTTATGTTTAGTATTAGGGTTAGAGTGAGGCTTAGGGTTAGTTTTAGGGTTACAGTTAGGGTTAAGTTTAGTGTTAGGTTTAGGGTTAGGGTTTGTGTTAGGGTATAATTAGGATTAAAATTAGAGTCAGGTTTAAGGTTAGGTTTAGGTTAAGGGTTACTATAGTGTTAGGAATGGGGTAAGGGTTAGTGTTAAGATTTGGTTTAGAATTAGTGTTAGTGTTAGGGTTAGGGTTATTTAAGGTTTAGGGTTAGGGTTAGGTTAGGATTATTGTTATGGTTTGAGTTAGGGTTTTTGTTAGGTTAGGATTGGGTTTCATTAGAGTTAGGGCTGGAGTTATGGTTAAGGTTACGGTATTGATAGCATTAGAATTAGGGTTAGGTTTATGTTTAATGTTAGGTTATTGTTAGGTTTAGGGTTAGTGTTAGGCTTAGGGTGAGAGTTAGTGTTAGGGTTCGAGTTAGAGTTAGGGTTACAGTTCAAGATAGGTTAAGATTACTTTTTGTGTTAGGATTAGAATAAGGGTTAGTGTTACAGTTAGAGTTAGGGTTAAGTTTAGGTTTAGTTTTATGATTACATTTAGGGTTATGTTTAGGGTTATTTGGGGTTAGAATTAGAGTTAGAGTTCGGGTTATATTTAGGGTTAATTTTAGAGTTTGGGTTAGGATTAGTGTTGGGGTTATTGTTAGGGTTAGTATTAGGGTTAGAGTTATGATTTGTCTTAGCATAAGTGTTATGGTTAGTGTTTGTGTTAGGGTTAAATTTAGATTTATGTTTTGGGTTATGGTTACTAAGAGGGCTAAATTGAGGCATAGGGTTAGGGTTAGGGTAGATTTTATGGTTAAGGGTAGGTTAGTGTTAGGGTTAGGGTTAGTGTTAGGGTTAAGGATAGGGTTAGTGTTAGGTTTAATGTTAGGGTTAGGGTTAGGGTTAGTAATAGGGATAGGGTTGAGGTTAGGGTTAGTGTTAGGATTAGGATTAGGGTTAGTGTTAGGTTTAGTGTTAAATTTAGTTTTAGGATTAAAGTTAGGAAACGGTTAGAATAAGTGTTATGTTAGAGTTTAGGTAACATTTTGGGTTAGGGTTTGTGTTAGGGTTACGGTTACGATTAGGGTTAGGGTTACTTTAGGCTTAGGGTTAGAGTTAGGGTTTGTGTAAGGGTTAATGTTAGGGTTAGAGTTAGGGTTAAGGATAGGTTTAGTGTTAGGGTTCTGGTTAGTTTTAGAGTTAGTGTCAGGAATAGGGTTAGTTTTAGGGTTAGTGTTAGGGTCAAGTTTAGTGTTAGGGTTAGTGTTAGAGTTAGGGTAAGGGTTAAGTTTCATGTTAGGGATAGGGTTCTGTTTTAGTGTTAGGTTTAGGGTTAGGTTTAGGGTTAGGGTGATACTTTTAGGGATATGGTTAGGGTTAAGGTGAGGCTTAAGTTTAGTGTTAGGGTAGGGTTTAGTGTTACAGTTAGTTTAGGGTTATGGTTAGGGTTAAGGTGAGGCTTAAGTTTAGTGTTAGGGTAGGGTTAGTTTTATGGCTAGAGTTAGTGTTAGGTTTAGGTTTAGGATTAGGGTTTGTGTTTGGGTTAAGTTTACAGTTAGTGTTAGGGCTATTGGTAAGTGTTATGGCTAGAGTTTTTGTTAGGGTTAAAGTTAGATTTAGGTTTTGGGTTATGGTTAGTAAGAGGGTTAAAGTGAGGCATAGGGTTAGGTTTAGGGTTAGTTTAATGGTTACAGTTAGATTAGGGTTAGTGTTAGGGTTAGTGTTAGGGTTAGTTTTCGTGTTAGGGATAGGGTAAGTGTTAGGTTTAGGGTTAGGGTTAGTGATAGAGATAGGGTTGGGGTTATTGTTTTGTTAGGATTAGGGTTAAGTTTAGTGTTATGTTTACTGTTAGGGTTAGGTTTAGGGTTAAAGTTAGGAATGGTTAGGGTTAGTGTTATGTTAGGGTTAGGGTTATGTTTTGGGTTAGAGTTTTGTTAGGGTTATGGTTAGGGTTAGCGTTAGGATTATTTTAGGCTTAGGGTTAGGGTTAGGGTAAGTTTTAGGGTTAGGGTTAGATTTAGGGTTAAGATTAAGGATAGATTTAGTGTTAGGGTTAAGGTTATTTTAGGGTTGTTGTTAACTTTAGTGTTAGGGTTAGTGTCAGTGTTAGGGTTAGGGTTAGGTTTAATGTTAGGTTTAGAGTTACATTTTGTGTTAGGGTTAGTGTTAGGGTTAGGTTTAGTTTTAGGGTTAGTGTTAGGGTTAATTTAGTGTTAGGGTTAGTGTTAGTGTTAGGGTTAGGATTAGGGTTAGGGTTAGGTTGAAATTTAGGGTTAGAGTTATGTTTAGGGTTATGGTTAGTGATAGAATTAGTGTTTAGGTTAGTTTTAGAGTTAGGATTATGTATAGTGTTAAAATTAGGGTTAGGGTTAGTGTTAGGGTTAGGGTAAGACTTAGGCTTAGTGTTAGGATAGGGTTAGAATTAGGGTTAGGGTTAGAGTTAGGTTTAATGTTGTGTTTCGGTTAGGTTTAGGGTTAGGGTTATTGTTAGTGTTTGGGTTAAGTTTAGGGTTAGGTTTAGTGTTAGGGTTAGGGAGAGTTTTTAGTTTAGTATTATTTTTAGGTTAAGGGTTAAGGTATTTATTACTGTTAGGGTTAGGGTTAGGGTATAGTTAATTTTAGGGATAGGTATACGGTTAGGGTTAGTGTTAGGGATAGGCTAAGGTTTTGAATTAGTGTTAGGTTTTTGTAAGGGTTAGGTTTCGGTTATGGTTATGGATAGTGTTAGGGTTAGGGTTGTGTTACGGTTAGGGTTAGGGTTAGGGTTGGGGGTTAGAATTTCAGTTAGGGTTAGGATTAGGGTTAGTGTGAGAATTAGGGGTTAGGTTTAATGTTAGGATTAAAGATAGAATTACAGTTACCATAACTTTCAGGCTTAAGGTTAGGGTTATGGTTAAAATGAGTGTTAGTTTTAGTATTAGGGTTAGGGTTAGTGTTAGGGTTAATGTTAGGGTTAGTGTTAGGGTTTGGGTTGGGTTTATGGTTAGTGTTTAGTTTGGGTTACAATAAGGGTTAGGATTAGGGTTAGGTTTAGGGTTATTGTTAAGATTAGGATTAGGGTCAGTGTTAGGTTTAGGATAGGTTTAGGGTTAAAGTTATGTTAGGGTTAGTGTTAGGGTTAGGGTTAGGGTTAGGTTTAGGGTTAGTGTTAGGATTAGGGTAAGGGTCAGGGTTAGGTTTAGGATTAGTGTTTCTGTTAGGGTTATTGTTATTGTTAAATTACAGATAGGGTTAGAGTTAGGGTTCGTGTTAGGGTTATCATTCATGTTAGGTTTAGGTTTAGGTTTACGGTTAAATTTAGGATTAGTCTTAGGGTTAGGGGTAGGGTTAGATTTAGTGTCAGTGTTTTTGTTGGGGTTATAGTTAGTTTTAGGGTGACTGTTAGTGTTAGGGTTAGTGATAGTTATAGGTTTAGGGTTAGGGTTAGGGTGAGGCTCAGGGTTAGGTTAGGGTTCCAGTTAGGGTTAGATATACAGTTTGGATTAACATTAGGTTTAGAATTAGTGTTAGGGTAGGTTTAAGGTTACGGTTTGTGTTAGGGTTACGGTTAGTGTTAGCGTTAGGGTTAGGTTAAGTGTTAGGGTTAGGATTAATGTTAGAGTTCATGTTAGGGTTACAGTTAGTGTTAGTGTTAGGGTTAAGGTTAGAATTATTTAGAGTTAGTGTTATGTTAGGGTTAGCATTAGTGTTAGGTAAAGGTTTAGGGTTAGGGTGAAATTTAAGGTTAATGTTAAGGTTAGAGTTAGCTTTAGGGTTAGGATTAGGGTTGGGGTTAGAGTTATGGTTAGGGTTAGGTTAAGGTTTGTGTGGTTTAGGTTTTGTGTTATTGTTAGGATTTGGGTTACAGTTACTGTTAGGTTTAGGTTCAAACTAGGTTTAGGGTTTGGGTTCGTGTTAGGATTAGGATTAGGGTTAGTGTTAGTTTTAGGTTTATGTTGAGGTTTAGAGTTAGGGTTAGGGTTATTGTTAGCATTAGGTTAATTCTATGGTTAGCGTTAGGGTTAGTGTTAGGGTTAGGATTAGGATTAAGTTTAATGTTAGGATTAGGGATAGGATGAGGGTTCGTGTTAGTGTAATGGTTAGGGTTAGTGTTAGTATTAGGTTTAGTTTTAGGACTAGGGTTAGTGTTATGGTTAGGTTTAGGGTTCAGTTTAGTGTTAGACTTTTGGTTAGGGTTATAGTTAGATTTAGGTTTAGTGTTAGAGACTGGGTTAGTGTTAGTGTTAGGTTAGGTTTACGGTTTAGGTTAGTGTGAGGGTTAGGTTTAGAGTTTGGGTTAGGTTTAGGGTTAGGGTTATTGTTACGGATACACTTAACAATGGGATTATGTTTAGGTAAGTTTTACGTTTTGGGTTAGGTTTACTGTTAGGATTAGGTTTAGGATTAGGGTTAGCATTAGGTTTAGGGTTATGTAAGGTTTAGGGTTAGGGTTACGGTGAGGCTTAGGGTTAGGGTTATGTTTAGGGTTAGGTTTACAGTTAGTATTAGGGTTAGGTTTAGGGTTAGGTTTAGGGTTAGTGTTAGGGTTAGGTTTAGGGTTATGGTTAGGCTTATGGTTAGGGTTAGGTTTTGAGTTAGGGTTTGGATTAGGGTTAAGGTTACAATTTGTGTTAGTGTTAGTGTTTGGGTTAGAGTTAGGGTTAATTTTAGGGTTATGTTTAGTTTTAGGATTAAGGTTACGGTTTAGTTTAGGGTTATAGTTAGGGTTATGGTTACGGTTATGGTTATTTTAAAAATTAGGATTGGGGTTAGGGATAGGGTTAGGGTTAGTGTTACATTAGGTTCATGGTTCGGGTTATGGTTAGGGTTAATTTTAGTTTAGGATTAGTGTTTTGGTTAGGTTTAGGTTGAGATTTAGAGTTAGGGTGAGGTTTAGGGTTAGGGTTAGCATAAATGATAGGTTTAGTTTTAGTTAAGGTGAGGTTTAGTGTTAGGGTAAGGGGTAGGGTTAGGGTTAGTATTAGCATTTGTATTAGGTCTAGTTTTAGGGCTAGTGTTACGTTTTGGGATAGGTTTAGGTTAGATTTAGGGTTAGGGTTAAGATTATTGTTTGGGTTAGGGTTAGGGTTAGTGTTAAGTGTAGGCCTAGGGTTAGGGTTAGTGATAGGGTTAGGGTTGGGGTTAGTGATAGGGTTACTGTTAGTGTTACAGTTAGGATAATGGTTAAGGTTAGGGTTCATGTTAGGGTTAAGGAAAGGGTTAGTGTTAAAGTTAGGATAAAAGTTACGGTTAGTGATAGGGTTAGGTTTAGGTTTAGTATTATTTTAGGGATAGGGTTAGGGTTAGGTTAAGGTTAGGATTTGGTTAGAGTAAAGTTTGTGTTATGGTTAGGTTTAGTGTTGTGGTTAGTGTTAGGGTTAGGGTTAAAATTACTGTTAGGATTATGTTTAGGGTTAAGTTTAGGTTAAGATCTAGTATTAGGTTAAGGGTTATGGTTCGAATTCGTGTTAGGGTAAAATTAAAGTTAAGGTTTGTGTTAGGATTAGGGATAAGGTTACTTGTAGGGTTAGGGTTTGTGTTAGGATTACTGTTATGGTTATGTTTAGAGTTACACTTATGGTTTGGATTATGGTTAGGGTTAGGGTTAGTGTTAGGGTAGGTTTGGGTTTTGTTAGGGTTAAAGTTGTGGTTAGGGTTACGGTTAATATTAGGTTTAGGGTTAGTTTTAGGGTTAGGGTTAGTGTTAGGGATAGGGTTTTTTAGGGTTAGCATTAGGGTTCGTGCTAGGGTTAGGGTTAGGGTTAGGGTTAGAATTAATATTAGGGTAGGGTTAGTGTTTGTGTTAGCGTTAGTGTTTGGGTTAGGGTTATCGTAAGTTTAGTGTGACTGTTAGTGTTACAGTTAGGGTTAGTGTTAGTTTTAGGGTTAGGGTTAGTGCAAGGGTTTGGTTTAGGGTTAGGGTTAGGGTTAGGGTTAGCATTCAAGGTAGGGATAGTGTTAGTGTTAGTCTTAGGGTTAGTTTTTCTCTTAGGATTAAAGTTAGGGTTAGATTTAGATTTAGTGTTAGGGTAAGGGTTAGGGTTTGGGTGAAGTTTAGGCCTAGTGGTATGGTTTAGGGTTCATGTAAAAATTAGGATAGAGTTAGTGTTAGGGTTAGTGTTAGGGTTAGAATTACAATTAGGTTAAGGTAAGCATTAGTGTAAGGTTTAGATTAGGGTTAGGGTTAAGGTTTGGGTTAGGGTTTTTGATAGGGTTAGGGTTAGGGTTAGTGTTAGGTTTAGGGTTAGATTTGTGTTAGGGTTACAGTTAGGGTTATAGTTAGGGTTAGGTTTACAGTTAGTGTTAAGGTTCGTGTTAGGTTTTGGGTTAGGTTTAGGTTAGGATAAGGATTAGGGTTAGGTTAGGATTAGGTTTAGGGTTATGGTTCGTGTTAGGATTAGGGTTAGGGTTATAGTTAGGGTTAGGATTAGGGTTAGGGTTAGGGTTAAATTTAGGGTTAGGGTTAGTGTTAGTTTTATGGTTAGCCTTAGGGTTTGGGTTTCTTTTAGGTTTAGTGATAGGCTTGGTTTAGGGTTAGTGTTAGTGTTGGTATTATAGTTTGGGTGAGGGTTAGGCTTAGTGGTACGGTGAGGTTTAGAGTTCGTGTTAGGGTTATGGATAGGGTTAGTGTTAGGATTAGTGTTAGTGTTAGGATTTGGATTTTGTTAGGTAAACGTTTGTTTTAGCGTTAGGTAAAAGTTAAGGTTATGATTTGGGTTAGGGTTTTTATTAGGTTTAGGATTAGGGTTAGGGTTCGTGTTAGGGTTATGGATAGTTTTAGGTTTTATGTTAGGGTTATGGTTAGTTTTATGGTTAGGATTATGGTTATAGTTAGTGTTAGGGTTGGGTTAGGGTTAGGGATAGGATTATGTGAAGTTTAGGGTTAGGGTTAGGGTTACGTTAGAGTTAGTTTAGCGTTAGGGTTCATGTTAGGGTAAGGGTTAAGGTTAGTGTTAGTGTTAAGTTTATTTTTAGGGTTAGGGTTAGGGGTAGTGTTAGGGTTAGGGTTAGGATTAGGGTTACTTTTAGTTTTTTGTTAGGGTTATAGTTAGGTTTAGGTTTAGTGTTAGGGTTAGGGTTAGAGTTAGTGTTAGGTTTGTGGTTAGGATTAGGGTTATGGTGAGTATTAGGTTTAGGTTTAGGGTTATTTTTAGGTTTATGGTTAATATTAGGGTTAGGGTTAGGTTTGGGGTTAGTATTAGGGTTACGTTTAGGGTTAAGTGTCGTGTTAGTGTTAGGGTTAGGTTAAGTGTGAGGATTAGGGTTTTGGTTAAGGTTAGATTTAGTGTTATGGTTAGGATAGTGTTAGTGTTAATTTTAGGGTTAGGGTTAGCTTTATGCTTAGTGTTAGGGTTTGGTATAGGATTAGGGTTAGTGTTTGTGTTAGGGTTAGGTTTAGGGTTATATAAGTGTGAGGTTAGGGTTAGATTTAGGGTCATTATTATGGTTGGCTTACGGTTTGTATTAGGGTTAGAGTTAGAGTTAATGTTAGTGTTAGTGCTAGGGATAGGGTTAGGATAAGTGTTAGTGTTAAGATTAGGTTTAGGTTTTACGGTTAGTTTCAGGGTTAGGCTTTGGGTTTGGTTTAGGGTCGGGCTTAGTGGAATGGTTAGGGTTAGTGTTAGTGTTAGTGTTATGGTTATGGTTCGCATAAGGTTTAGTGTTCAGGTTATAGTAAGGTTTAGGTTTAGGGTAAGTGTTAGGGTTAAGTTTAGTTTTAGGTTTAGGGTTAGGGTTAGGTTAGGGTTAGTGTTAGGGTTAGGGTTTGGGTTCAGTTAAGGGTTAGGTTTAATTTTGGTGTAAGGATTAGTGTAGTGTTAGGGTTTGCGTTAGGGTTAGTGTTAAGGTTAGGGTTAGTTTTAGTGTTTGGGTTAGGGTTAGGGTTAGTGTTATGGTTAGGGTTAGGGTTAGAGTAGGGATAGGGTTAGTGTTAGGCTTAGGGTTATGGTTCATCTTAGGGTTAGGTTTACGGTTAGAATTAGTGTAATGACTAAGGTTAGGGATAACATAAGATTTAGTTTATTGTTAGGGTTAGGGAAAGGGTTAGTATTAGGGATCGTGTTAGGTTTAGCAATAGGTATGGATTAGGGTTAGGGATACTGTTATGTTTAAGGTTAGTTAGGGTTAGGTTTATGGTTAGTGTTAAGATTAGTTTTAGGGTATGGGTTAGGGTTAGGGTTAGGCTTATGGTTACTTTAATTTTAGGGTTGGGAGTTTCAATTTGAGTTAGGATTAGCGTTATGTTTAGTGTTAGTATTAGGGTTATGGTTAGGATTAAGTTAGGATTAGGGTTAGTGTTAGTGTTAAATTTTGCATTATGTTAAGGGTTAGGGTTAATGTTAGGGTTAGAGTTAGGGTTAGGATCAGTTTTAGGGTTAGGGTTAGGGTTAACTTTAGGGTTAGTGTTAGGGTTATGGTAAGGGTTAGAATTAGCATTAGGGTTAGTTTTATGTATAGAATTAGGGTTCATGTTAAAGTTAGGGTTTGGGTGAGTGTTAGAGTTAAGGTTACGGTTAGCTTGAGGGTTAGGGTTAGGGTTAGCTTTAGTGTTAGTGTTTGTTTTAGGGTTTGGGATATGGTTAATTATAGTGTTAGGGTTAGGGATAGGTTTAGAGTTAGTGTTATGGTTACAGTTATGTTTAGGTTTAGTGTTATGGTTAGGGTTAGGGATAGGGTTAAGTTTAGTGATAGGGTTAGGTTAAGGGTTATGTTTAGTGTTAGGGTAAGGGTTAGGGTTAGGTTTAGGTTTAGGGTTAGGTTAGGGTTAGGATTAGGTTTAGGGTTTAAATTAGGATTAGGGTTAAATTTATTGATAGTGTTAGGGTTACTGTTAGGATTAGTTAGGGTTAGGGTTAATGTTAGTGTTAAATTTTGTGTTTGTGTTAGTGTTTGGGTTAATGTTAGGATTAGGTTTAGGGTGAAGGTTAGTGTAAGAATTAGCATTAGGGTTAGGTTTTAGGGTTAGTTTTAGGGTTAGGGTTAGGGTTAAGTTTAGGGTTACTGTTAGGGTTATGGTTAAAGTTAGGATTAGCATTAGTGTTACTGTTAGTGTTTGAATTAGGGTTTGTGTTAGGGTTCGGGTTTGGGTTCAGGTGAGTGTTAGTGTTAGTGTTAGGGTTAGGGTTAGGTTTGTGTTAGGGTTAGAGTTAGGGTTAACTAGAGTTTTAGGGTTAGGGATAGGTTATAGTTAGTGTTAGGATTAGAGTTAGTGGTAGATTTAGGGTTAGTGTTAGAGTTATGGTTAGGGTTAGTGTTATGGTTAGGGTTATGTTTAGGTTTAGGTTTAGTGTTAGTGTTGGGGTTTTGGTTAGTGTTAGTGTTAGGGTTAGGGTTAGTGTTAGGTTTAGGGTTAGGGTTAGTGTTAGGGTTAGGGTTAGTTAAGGTTAGGGTTTGGGTTAGGGTTAGGGTTTCAGTAAATGTGAGGGTTCGTGTTAATTTTAGGATTACAGATAATATTAGGATTATATTTAGGGTTAGAATTAGGGTTACGTTTAGTGTTAGGATTATTATTAGGTTTAGAGTTATAGTTATTGTTAGTGTTAGGGTTAGAGTTAGAGTTAGGGTTAGTCTTATTTTTAGGGTTATCGTTATGTTTAGGGTTAGGGTTAGTGTTAGGTTTGGGGTGATGTTTAGGGTTGGAATTAGTGATAGGATTAGGATTGGGGTTAGGTTTATTGTTAGAGTTAGTTTTAGGTTAGTGTTACGGTTGGTGTTAGTGTTAGGGTTAGGTTTAGGGTAGTGTTAGGATTAGTGTTAGGGTTAGAGTTATGCTTAGATTCTTAAGTATAACGTGTTAGATTTAGGGTTATTATTTGCATTAGGGTTAGTATTAGGGTTAGGGTTAGGCTTAGGCTTAGGTTCGGGTTTAGGTTAGGTTTAGTGTTAGTGTTGGGTTAGTTTTAGGGTTAGGTTTAGTGTTAGTATTAGAATTAGTGTTCATATTAGGGTTAGGGTCATGGTGATTTTAGAGTTAGGGTTAGTGTTAGGGTGAGGGTTACGGTGAGTTTAGGGTTAGGATTAGGGTTAGGTTTATTGTTTATTGTGTTAGGGTTAGGGTTAGGGTTTATTTTACTGTTAGGGTTAGGGATAGGTTTAGAGTTAGTTTTAGGTTTAGGGTTAAGTTTTAGGGTTAGTTTTATGATTACTTTTAGGATTAAGTTTAGTGTTTAGTTTTAAATTTATTGTGAGTGTTTGGGTTAAGTTTAGTGATAGGGTTAGGTTTAGGGTTAAGGTTAGTTTTAGGGTAAGGGTTAGGGTTAAGGTTTAGGTTAGTTTTAGGGTTAGGTTTAGGGTTTGAGTTAGGATTAGGGTTACTTTTACGGTTAGGGTTACATTTAAGACTAGGATAGGGTTAGGTTTAATATTAGTGTTAAGTTTTGGGTTAGGGTTAGTGTTACTGTTAGTGTTAAGATTAGATTATCAGTTAGGTTTATGTTTAGGGTTAGGGTTAGGGGTAGGTTTAGGGTTAGTTTTAGTGTTAGGGTTAATGTTAAGTTTAGGGTTAGTGTTAGGGTTAAGTAAGGGTTAGGATAAGGGTTAGGGTCAGTGTTAGTGTTACAGTTTGTTAGGTTTCAGGTTCGGATGAGTGTTAGTGTTAGGGTTAGGGTTAGGAATAGGTTTGTGATAGGGTTAGGGTTAGGGTTAATTATAGTGTTAGGGTTAGGGATAGGTTAGAGTTAGTTCTTAAGATTGGGGTTAGATTTAGAGTTATGGTTAGTTCTAGGGTTAGGCCTATGGCTAGGGTTAGAGCTAAGGTTAGGGCTATTGTGAGGGTTATGGTAATGAATAGGGTTATAAATAGAAATAGGGCTCGGGTGTGAATTAGAGTTAGTCTTAGGGCTAGGGTTAGGTGTAGGTTTAAGATTAGTATTAAAATAGAGCTAGGATTAGTGCTATAATTAGTGTTAGGTTTAGGCCTATGGTTAGGGCTTGGGGTAGGTTTTGTTTTAGGGGAAAGGATGGGGTTATATAGCTAGGTTCAGTGCTAGGGCAGGGTTATATTTAGGGTTAGGGCTAAGGTGAGTATGAGGGTTAGGATTAAGTCTAGGTTTAGGGCTAGGATGAGGGCTAGGGTTTGTGTTAGGTTTAGGGCTAGGGATAATGTCAGATCTAGGGTTATGGTTAAGGATAGTGTCAGGGATAGATTTATGGCTAGGTCTACTGTAAAGGTTAGGTTTAGTGTAAGGGTCAGGTATAGAGCTAGGTTATTATTAGGGTCAGAGTATGGATTCAGTTTGGTTTGGGTTAAGGTTAGGGTTAGGGTTAGAGTAATGGATAGAGTTAGGTTTACAGTTCAGGTTAGGTTTAGAGTAATTTATATGGGTAGTGTGAGGGATAGGGTTAGGGTTAGGCCTAGGGTTAGCATTTGGTTTAGGCTTATATTTAGAGTAATGCATAAGTTTAGTACTAGTGATAAGGCTTAGATTAAGTTTAGGATTACGACTAGGGTTTGGGTTACTCCTAGGGTTAGTGTTAGGGTTCAGTTTAGGGTAAATGTTAGGGTTTGAGCTAGGGTTAGGGCTAGGGCAATGGTTAGGGTTAGAATCAGGGCGATGGTTAGGATTAGGGTTAGAGTTAGGGTTAGGGCTAGGGTTAGCATTAGGGTTAGGTTTATGTTTAAGGAAGTGTATAAAGTTAGAGCTAGGATTTTGGCTATGGTTACACTTAGAATTAGGGATAGGGTTAGGGTTAGGGTTAGAGCTAGGGTTATTTTTAGAGTAAGGGTTAGAGTTTGAGCTAGGGTTAAGGCTAGGGCAAGCATTAGGTTTAGGTTTTGTGCTAGGGTTAGGGTTAAGGTTAGGTCTAGGTTGTATTAGGGCTAGGTTTTGTGTGAGGTTTATGGCTAATGTTAGGGCTATGGGTAAGGTAAGAGCTAGGGTTATGGTTACAGCTAGATTTTTGGGTTAGGGTTATAGATATATATAGTGTTAGGTTTAAGTTTGGGTTAGGATAAGGTTTAGAGCTAGGGTTTGTGTTAGGGGAAGCTTCAGTGTTTGTGTTAGCATTGGGTTTATGGTTAGGGCCAGAATTAGAAGTAGGGTTAGGTCTAGGGCTAGGGTTAGTCTTTGTGTTAGGTAAATGGTTATTTTAGGGCTATGGCTAGGTTTTTGTTTAGAACTAGGTCTAGAGTTATGGCTATATTTAGGATTAAGTTTGGATCTAGTGCTAGTGTTATGGTTAGTTGTAGGTATAGGTTTACTGGTAGGGCTAGTGTTAGGGTTCGCTTTAGTGTTAATTAAGGTCAGGATTTGATCTAGGGTTAGTGTTAGGGTCAGAATAAGGGTAAGGTTTAGGCTTAGGCTTTGGGTTAGGATTAGAGATAGAATGAGGGCTATGGTTAGGATTAGTAATAGGGTTAGGATTTGGTATATGCTAAGGATTAGGGTTAGAACTAGGGTAGCATTAGGATGAGAGTTTGGCTTAGGGTAAGGAATAGGTTTAGAGCAAGGTTTTGGGTTAGTGTTAGGGTTAGGGTTAGGGTTAGGGTTAGGGTTAAAGCTAGGATTGAGGATCAGATTAGCTCTAGGTTTTGTGTTAGAGTTAGGGCTGTGGCTAATGTAAGAACTAGCTTTACAATTAGGGATGGTTTTAAAGCTAGGATTAGGGCTAGGTCTATTGTTTGGGTTAGGTTTAGGGTTAGGGTGATGTTTAGAGGTAGGGTTATTTTTAGGGTCAGAGTCATGGTCAGTATTAGTTGTAGGGATAGGGTTAAGACTAGGTGTAGCATTAGGATTTGGTTTAGGTGTAGGGTTAGGATTAGGGCTATAGCTCAGTTTTGTATGTGGGCTATGATTAGGGTTAGGGCTAGTTTTCAAATTAGAATTAGGGTTAGGGCTAGTGTTAGGGTGAGGTTTAGGTTTAGAGTTAGGGTTAAATTTAGAGTTAGGGTTACTTATAGGTTTAGGACTATGGCTAGGGTTGGGACTAATGATAGGGCTAGTGTTAGGGTTAGGCAATAGATAAGGTTGGTACTAGATATAGGTCTAGGGCTAGAGTTAGGGTTAGTCTTAGGGCTAGGGTTAGAGTTAGGGTTACAGTTAGCAATAAATTAGGGCTAGGATTAGAGCTATGGTTAGTGTTAGGATTAGGCCTAGGGTTAGGACTAGGGTTAGTATTAGTGATAGTGTTAGTGTTAGGGTTAAGGAAAAGGATGTGGTTATACCTAGGTTCAGAACTAGGGTGAGGGTTAAAATTAGGGTTTGGGCTAGAATTAGGGTTCGGTTTAGGATAAAGGCTAGGTTTATGGCTAAGATGAGGGCTCTGGTTTGTGTTAGGTTTAAGGCAAGAATTAGGTAGAGTGCTAATATGAGGTCTAGGGTTTCGGTTAGGATACTGTTATGGTTAGTTTTATGACTAGGTCTAGTTTAAGGGTTATGTTTGGGGTAAGGGTCAGGTTTAGAGCTAGGTGTGTTACTAGAGTCAGTGTCTTGCTCATAGTTTGGGTTAGGTTTTGGTTTAGTTTTAGGGTTTGAATTAGAATTAGGGTTATTGTTAGGGTTAGGGTTAGTGTAATTGATAGGATTAGGTTTAGTGTTCAGGTTAGGTTTAGGTAAGAATAAGGTTACTGTTAGCGATAGGTTTAGGGTTAGGCCTAAATGGATAGGGTTAGGTTTAGGTTTAGGACCAGAGTTAGTGTTAGGTTTAGTGTAACTGTTAGGGTTTGAGCTAGAATTAGGACAATGGAAAGGTTACATTTATGATTAGGTCTAGGATTAGGTTTACAATTAGGGTTAGTGTAGGTTTAGGGTTAGGACTAGGGTTAGGTTTACCGTTAGGTTTAGAGTAGGTTTAGGGTTAGTGCTAGTGTTATCATAACGTTTATAGATAGGATTAGGGTAATGGGTGGGTTTAGAGCTATGTTTCGAGATATGTTTGGGTTTGGCTTATGTTGAGGGTAATGGATAGGTTTAGGGCTAGGGTTATTGTTAGGATTTGGCCTAGGGTTAGTGTTAGGGTTAGGTTTAGGGTCAATGTTAGGGTTTGAGCTATGGTTAGGGCTAGGGCAACAGTTAGGTTTAGTGTCAGTTCTAGGTTTAGAATTAGGGTTATGTTTAGGGCTAGGGTTAGCATTAGGGTCAGGGTTATGTTTGGGGTAATGGATAGGGCTAGAGCTAGAGTTAAGGCTAGGATAATGGTTAGGATTAAGTCTAGGGTTAGGTTTAGGGTTAGGTCCAATTTTAGGGTTAGGGTTAATTTAGGGTAATGGTTAGGGCTAGGGTTAGGTTTAGGATTAAAACGAGGTTTAGGGCTCAGTTTAGGGCTAGGTTTTGGGTTAGGTTAGGACTAGGATTAGGGCTCCGCCTAATGTAAGAACTAGAGTTATGATTAGGGCTACTTTTATGGTTATGGTAGAGCTAGTACTAGCTTTAGGTTTAGGTATACTTTTAGGGTGATGTTAGAGCTAGGGTTAGTGTAAGGTTAGAGTCAGCCTCAAGGTTAGTTTTAGGGTTGGGCTAGGACTGGAATTAGGGCTAAGTTTAAGGGTAGGTGTAGGGTTACGTTTTGGTTTAGGTTAAGGGTTAGGTTTAGGGCTATGGCTCAGTTTTGTTTTAGGGCTTGAACTAGATTAGGGCTAGTTTTAGGATTAGTGTTAGTGTTAGGGCTAGAGTTAGTGTGAGGTTTAGGCTTAGTGTTAGGGTTGAACTTAGAGTTGTGATTAGTTCTAGAGTTAGTGCTAGGGCTAGTGTTATGGCTAAGAGTAGGGCAAGTGTTAGGGTTATGGTAAGGGATAGGGTTAGATCTAGGAATGGGGCTAGGGCAAGAGTTAAAGTTAGTCTTAGTGCTAGTGTTAGGGTTAGGGCTAAATTAGGGCTAGGATCAGCTCCAGGATTAGTGTAAGGGTTAAGTCTAGAGTTAAGGTTAGATTTGGGGGAATGGATGGGGTTATAGCATGGTTCAGAACTAGGACGAAGGATAAAATTAGAGATAGGGCTAGAGTTAGGGTTTGCGTTAGGATCAAGGCTAGGTATAGGGCTAGGATGAGGGCTAGCGTTTGTGTTAGGGTTATGGCAAGAATTAGGGCTAGGGCTAATATCACGGCTAGGGTTATGGTTAGGGATAGTTTGGGGGACGATTTATAGATGGATATAGTGTCAGATTTAGGTTTAGGGTGAGGTTTAAGTTGAGAGCTACAATCAGGTTTTGGGTTTGGGTTAGGTTGAGGTTTAGGGTTATGGCTCAAATTAGCATTAGGATTGAGTTAGGGTTAGGGTAATGGATAAGGTTAGGTTTAGGCTTCAGGTTAGGTTTAGGGCTCAGGTTAGATTTAGGGTAATTGATAGGGTTAGGGTTAGGCCTAGGGTTAACATTAGGTTTATGGTTATCATTGTGGTAATGGATAGGGTTAGAGCTAGTGTTATGCTTAGGATTAGGGCTAGAGTTAGGGTTAGGGTTAGGGTTAAGGCTATGGTTAGGTTTAGGGTATGAGTTAAGGTTTGAGCTAGGGGTAGTGCTAAGGATAGGGTTAGGTTTAGGATTAGGTGTAGGGTTAGGATTAGGATTACCATTAGGTTTAAGATAATGGACAGGTTTTGGTGTCGGGTTAGAGTTAGGGTTAGGTTTAGGTTTAGAACTAGGATTAGTGTTAAGTTTAGCATAATTGTTAGAGTTTGAACTAGGGTTAGGACTATGGCAATTACTTAACCTAACCCTAGACCTAGCCATAAACCTAACGAACCCTAAGGGTTTTGCTTAGGGTTCGTTAGGTTTATGGCTAGGTCTAGGGTTAGGATTAATGTTAGGGTTAGAGTAGGTTTAGGTTTAGGGCTAGGGTTATCATGGTTTATGGTTAGATTTAGGGTAATGGGTTGGGTTAGAGCTAAGGTGAAGTCTAGTTTTAAGTTTAGGATTAGGGCTAGGGTTAGGGTTAGGTTTATCATTTTCTTACGGTTAGGTTAAGGGTAAGAGTTAGGGATTGAGTAAGTGTTAGGACTAGGTTGAGGCTTCAGGTTAGAATTATTGCTAGGGATAGAGTTAGGGTTAAGGTTAGGGTTAGGGCTAGGTTTAGCATTAGGTTTAGGGTTATGGTTAGGGTAATGGATAGAGTTAGAGGTAGGGTTTGGGATATGGTTATGGTTAGGATTAGGGCTAGGATTGGGGTTAGGTTTTGGGCTAGGGTTATGTTTAGGGTAAGGGCTAGGGTTTGAGCTAGTGTTAGTGATAGGGCTAGGTCGAAGATTAGGTTCAGCCTTAGGTCTAGGGACAGGATTATGGTAGGTTTAGGATTAGGTTAAGGTTAGGGCTAGGGTTATCATTAGGGTTAGGATAAGGCTTACGGTAATAAATATGGTTAGATGTAGGTTTAGGTTTAGGTTTAGGGTTAGAGTTAGATTTAGTTTTAGGATTAATGTTAAGGCTACAGTTATGTTTAGGTTTATGGTAAGGGTTAGGTTTTGAGCTAGGGTTAGGGCTATGGTGAGTGTTAGTTTTAGGGTTAGGTCTATTGTTAGTTTTCTGGTTAGGGTTAGGGTTATGGATAGGGTTAAGGCTACGGTTATCAATACAGTTAGTTGTAGTGTTAGGTAAGGTGTAGGTTTAGAGCTAGGTTTAGGTATAGGATTAAGTTCAGGGTTAGGGTTTAGAGTAAGGTATATGTCTAAGTTTATATTTATGGTAAGGGTTAGGCTTTGAGTAAGGTTTAAGTCTTAGGCTAGGGTTAGGTTTAGGGTTAGGGTTAGGGCTAGGATTAGGGTTGGGGTTACGCTTAGGGCTAGATTTAGGCCTAGAATTTGCTCTAGGTTTTGTGTTAGGTTAAGGCATAGAGTTAGGGGTATGGTTAATGTAAGAGCCAGGATTATGATTAGGGCTAGTTGTAGGGTTAGGGTTATGGCTATGTCTAGTGTTAGGTTTAGGTTTTTGGTTAGGGTCAGGTTTAGAGATAGGTTTAGTGTTAAAGGCAGGGTCAATGTTTAGCTTAGAGAGTTAAGGTTAAAGCCAGAATTGGGACTAGGTTTATGTCTAGGGGTAGGGTTAGTCTTCGGGTTAAGTTAAGGGTTTTTGTTAGGGCTAAGGCTAGGTTTTTGTTTAGGTATCGAGCTAGAGTTAAATCTAGACTTAGGATTAGGTTTAGGTCTAGGGCTAGTGATAGGATCTGGTTTAGGTATAAGTTTACTGGTAGGGCTAGTGTTACGGTTTGGTCTAGCATTAGGGTCAGGTTTAGAACTAGGTTAGTGTTATGGTCAGAATAAGGGTCAGGGTTAGGTTAAGGTTTGGGACAGGGTTAGAGCTAGAATGAGGGCTAGGGTTAGGACTATTAATGTGGTGAGAATTTTGATTAGTCTGAGGATTGGGGATAGGTCTAGGGTTACCATTACATTAGGGTTTTGCTTAGGGTTAGGGATAGGGTTAGAGCTAGTGTTAGGGGTAGGATTAGGGTTATGGTTAGGGTTAAAGCTAGGTGTAGGACTCGGATTAGGGCTAGTTTTTGTGTTAGTGTTAGGTCTAGGGTTAAGGCAACAGGTAATGTAAGAACCAGGGTTACAATTAGGGTTAGCTTTAGGGTGAGGGTTAGGGGTAGTGCTAGTGTTAGTGTTAGATTTAAGGTTAGGGTGATATTTAGAGCTAGAGTTATTTTTAGGATCGGAGTCAGGGTTAGGGTTAGTTTTAGGGTTTGAGTTATGACTCAAATTATTGCTAGATTTACTGTTAGTGTTCAGTTTAAGGTTAGCATTATGTTTAGAGCTAGGGTGAGTGTTAGGATATGAGTCAGGATCAGGGTTAGTTTTAAAGTTAAGGTTAGGACTTGATTAGGGCTAGGAATAGTTTTTGTAGTAGTTTAGGGTTTGGTTTAAGTTAAGGTTTAGGGTTAGGTCTATTGCTCGTGGTTTTTTGTTTGTTTGTTTATTTTTGTTTTTTGTCCTAGTGTTAGAGTTAGGGCTAGTTTTACAATTAGGGCCAGGGTTCGAGTTATGGTAAGGGATAGGTTTAGAACTAAAGATAGGGCTAGTGTGAGAGTTAGAGTTTGTAATATGGCTAAAATTAGAGTTAGGGTTTGGGATAGGGTTAAATTAGAGCTAGGATTAGGGCTAGGATTAGTGTTCAGCTTAGGCTTAGCGATAGGGATAGGGTTAGGTTTAAGTTCAGGATAAAGAATGTTGTTATAGCTAGGTTTAGATGTAGGGTGAGGGTTGGAGTAAGGGTTAGGGCTAGGGTTGGGGTTAGGATTATGATTAAGGCTAGGTTTAGGTCTAGGATGAGGACTACTATTTGTATTAGATTCAGGGCTAGGATTAGTGCTAGGGCTAATATCAGGTCTAGGGTTATAGTTAAAGATAGTTTTAGGGTTAGGCTTATGGCTCCATCTAGTGTAAGGGTTAGGTTTAGGGTAAGGTTCAGGTTTAGATCTGGAGGAATTATTAGGATTAGGATTGGGCTTAGGTAAGTATTTAGGTATATGGCTCAAATTAGCATTAGGGTTAGGATTAGGGGTATAGTTTGGGTTTGTTTTAAGGTTCAGGTTTGGCTAAGGGTAATTGATACAGTTACCGTTAGTGATAGGGCTAGGGTTAGGTTTAGGGTTAGCATTAGGGTAAGGGTTATGGTTAGGGTAATTGACAGAGTTAGAGCTTAGGTTAGAACTAGAGTTATGGTTAGGAATATGCCTTGAGTTAGGGTTAGAGTTACTGTTAGAACTAGGGTTAGGGTTAGGTTTAGGGTTATGTTTAGCATAAAGGTTAGATTTTGAGCTAGGGTTAGGGCTAGGCTTAATGTCAGTCTAGGGATAGGAATATGGTAGGTTTAGGGTTAGGGTTAGAGTTAGTGCTAGGGTTATTATTAACGTTAGGGTTAGGGTTAAGGTAACGGATATGGTTAGGTTAGGTTTAGATTTGGTTTAGAGTTAGAATTAGTGATAGGGTTAGGATTAGAGCTATGGTTATGTTTAGGTTTCTGGTTAGGTTTATGGTTTGGTCTAGCTAAGAGTTAGGGCTATGCTGAGTTTAATTCTAGGGTTATGTCTATGGTTAGTTTTCCTGTGAGGATTAGATTTAACGTTAGGTTTCGGGCTAGGATTATCAAAAAGTTTAGGTTTAGGGTTAGGGTTTTGGGTAGGTTTAGAGCTAGGTTTAGGGCTAGGTTAAGTTTAGGATTTGAGCTGTGTTTAGGGTGAGAGTTAGGGATAGGTCTAGGTTTATGTTTAGGGTAAGTGTTAGGCTTTGAGCTATTTTAGGACTAAGGTGAGGGCTAGGGTTAGGTATAGAGCTAGTGTTAGGGTGAGGGTTATGCTTAGGGCCAGGTTTAGGCCTAAAATTAGCTCTATGTTTAGAGTTAGGTTTAGGCCTAAGGTTAGGGCTATGGGTAATGTAAGATCTAGGGTTATGATTAGGGCTAGTTTTAGAGTTAGGGTTATGGCTTGGTCTAGAATTAGGTTTATGTTTTGGTTAGTTTCAGGTTTAGAGTTAGGTTTAGTGTTAAAGCTAGGATCAGTGTTTGCGTTAGAGTTAAAGTTAGGGTTAAAGCCAGAATTAGGACTAGGTTTAGGTCTAGGGGTAGATTAGTGTTTGGGTTAGGTAAAGGTTTTTTTTAGGGCTAGGGCTAGGATTTTCTTTAGGTCTAGAGGTAAAGTTGAGGCTAGATTTAGGATTAGGTTTAGGTCTAGAGCTAGTGGTAGGGTTAGGTTTATGTATAAGGTTACAATTAGGGCTAGTGTTAGGGTTTGGTTTAGGGTTAGGGTCCGGTTTAGACCTAGGGTTTATGTTATGGTCAGA
The DNA here is from genome assembly GCF_047511675.1 of Marmota flaviventris. Taxonomy (NCBI): domain Eukaryota; kingdom Metazoa; phylum Chordata; class Mammalia; order Rodentia; family Sciuridae; genus Marmota; species Marmota flaviventris. Next base: position 112,474,301 of record NC_092508.1, read on the forward strand.
ATAAGGATCAGGGTTGGGGTTAGGGTTTGGGATAGCATTAGAGGTAGAATGAGATCTAGTGTTATGACTATTAATAGGGTTAGGATTTGGTTAGCCTAAGGATTAGGGATAGGTCTAGGGTTACCATTAGGTTTAAGGTTTTGCTCAGGGTAAGGCATAGGATTAGGGCTAGGGTTAAGTTTGTGGCTAGGTTTAAAGCTAGGTTTAGGGCTCAGATTAGGGCTAGTTTTTGTGTGAGGTTTAAGGCTAGGGCTAGGGCAATGGCTAATATAAGAACTAGGGTTACAATTAGGATTAGGGGTAGGTGTAGGTCAAGTGTTAGGGTTACGTTTAAGATTAGGGTGATATTTATATCTAGGGTTAGTGTTAGGATATCAGTCAGGTCAGGGTTAGTTTTAAGGTTAGGGTTAGGACTCGAATTAGGGCTAGGTTTATTGTTAGGGTTCAGTTTAAATTTAGGGTGGTGTTTAGAGCTAGGATGAGTGTTAGGATATAAGTCAGGTTCAGGGTTATCTTTAAGGTTATGATTAGGACTCGAATTAGGGCTAGGATTAGATCTAGGTGTGGTGCTAGAGTTTGGTTTAAGTTCAGGTTAGTGATAGGCCCGTTATTCGGTTTTGTTTTAATTCTATGGTTAGGATTAGGGCTAGTTTATGTTTAGCTTTAGGGTTAGGGCTAGGGTTATGGTTCTGTTTAGGATTAAGGCTAGATTTAGGGCTAGGATTAAGGCTAAGTTTTGTGTTAGGTTTAGGGCAAGAATTAGGGCTAGGACTAATGTCAGGTCTAAGTTTATAGTTAATGATATTTTTAGGTTTAGATTTATGGCTAGGTCAAATTAAAGTGTTATGTTTAGAGAAAGAGTCAGATTAAGAGCTGGGGTATTATTAGGGTCAGAGCCAGGCTTCAGGTTTTGGTTAGGTTAAGGTTTAGAGTTAAGGCTCAAATTAGCATTAAGTTTAGAATATGGGTTATGGTAATGGATACGGTTAGGGATTGTGATAGGTTTAGGGTTAGGCCTAGGGTTAGCATTAGGGTTATGGTTAGAGTTAGGGTAATTTATAGGGTTAGACCTAGGATTACGGCTAGGATAATTGTTAGGATTAGGGCTAGAGTTAGGGGTAGGGTCAGGGTTAGGGCGAGGGTTACACTTAAGATTAGGTTTAGGGTACAATTTATGGTTTGAGCTAGGATTTTTGCTATGGCTAAGGTTAATTTAGGGTTTGGTCTAGGATTATGGTCATGGTTAGTGTTATGGTTAGGGCTAGGGTTATCATTATGGTTAGGGTGATAGGTTTAAATTTCAGGTTAAAGATAGGTTTAGGTTGAGGTTAGCTTAAGTTTAGGTTTAGGATTAGGGTGAGGCTTTGATCTAGCTAGATTTAGGGTTAGGGTTCAGTTCACTATTAATTCTAGGGTTAGGTTTATGTTTAGGATTATGGTAGGTTTAGCTTTATGTCTAGTGTTATCATTAGGGTTAAGTTTATGGTTAGGGTATTGGGTAGGGTTCAAACTAGGGTTAGGGCTAGGGTTAAGGTTAGGATTAGGGCTGGGGTTAGGTTTAGGGTTAGGCCTTGGGCTAGTGTTAGGGTTAGGTTATGTGTAAGGGTTAGGGATTGAGGTAGGTTTAGGGCTAGGGTGAGAGTTACGTTTATAGTCTGGGCTAGGGTAAGTTTAGGGTTAGGTTTAGGGCTAGGGTTAGCATTAGTTTTAGGGTTAGGGTTAGGATAGAGTTAGAGCTTGGGTTTGGGCTGTGGTTATAGTTAGTTGTAGGGCTAGAGTTAGGGTGAGGTTAAAGGTTTGGGCTAGGATTATGTTTAGGGTAAGGTTTACGGTTTTAGCTAGTGTTAGGGCTAGAACGAGGGTTAGGGTTAGGGCTAGGTTTAGGATTAGAGTTATGCTTAGGGTTTTTTTAGGACTGTAATTAGGGCTAGGTTTTGTATGAGGTTTAGGGCTAGTGTTAGGTATATGGGTAATGTAAGAGCTAGAGTTATGGTTATGGCTAGATTTAGAGTTTGTCTAGTGTTAGGGTTAGTTTTTGGGTTAGGATAGGTTTAGAGCAAGGGTTTTTGTTAGGGTTAGTGTCTGGGTTCAGGTTAGGATTAGGTTTAGGGTTATGTCCAGAATGAGGACTAGGGTTAGGTCTAGGGGTAGAGTTCATGTTTGGTTTAGATTAAGGGTTATTGTTAGGGCTAAGGCTAGGGTTATGGCTATATTTAAGATGAGGTTTAGGTCTAGGGCTAGTGTTAGTGTTAGGTTTAGGGTTAGGGTTACTGGTAAGGACTAGTGTTAGGTTTCGGATAAGGATTAGGGTCAGATTTAATCCTAGGGTTAGAGTTAGGGTCAGAATAAGGGTCAGGATTAGGATTAGGGTAATTGATAAGGTTACAGCTCAGGTTAGGGCTAGGTTTATGCTTAGGATTAAGGCTAGGTCTAGGGTTAAATTTTGGGTCATGTCAAGAGTTAGGGTTAGGGTTAAGGTTAGGGTAAGGGTTAGGGCTATAATTAGGGTTATGGTTAGGTTTAAAGGTAGTGTTAAGGCTCTGATTAGGGATAGGTTTTGGGTTAGGTTAGGGCTAGGTTTAGGGCTACAGCCAATGTAAGAACTACTGTTACAATTAGAACTAGTATTAGGGTTAGGGCTAGGGCTAGAGTTAGGTTTAGGTTTAGGTGTTGAGTGATGTTTAGAGCTCTAGTGTTATGGTCAGAGTCAGGGTCAGGGTTTGTTTTAGGGTTAGGGATATGACTCGAATTAGAGCTAGGTTTAGGGCTAGGTGTAGGTTTAGGATTTGGTTTATGTTAAAGGTTAGGGTTAAGGCTATGGCTTGGTTGTTTTGTAGGGCTAGGGCTAGGGTAGGGCTAGTTTTAGGATTAGCATTAGTGTTATACGGGCTTCTGTTAGTGAGAAGTTTAGCTTAGGGTTAGGGTTAGATTTAGAGTTAGGGTTAGATATTGGATTAGGGCTAGAGCTAGGGTTAGGGCTAATGTAAAGGCCAGTGATAGGATTATGGTAAGGGATAGGTTAGAAATAGAAATACAACTAAGGTGAGAGTTAGATTTAGTCTTAGAGCTATGCTTAGGTTTAGGGCTAAATTAGGGCTAGGATTAGGTCTAGCGTTTGTATTAGGGTTAGGCCTAGTTTTAGGCTTAGGTTTACATTTAGGGGTAGGGTTAGGTTTAGGGGAAGGGATGGGGTTAGAGCTAGTTTTAGGGTGAAGTCAAAGGTTAGAATTCGGTTAGGGCTAGGGTTATCGTTTTGTTTAGTAATAAGGCTAGGTTTAGGGCTAGGATGAGGGCTAGGGTTTTTTTAGGATTATGGCAAAAATTAGGGCTAGGGCTAGTGTCAGGTCTAGGCTTACGTTAGGGATAGATTGAGGGTTAGATTTATGGCTAGGTCTAGTGTAAGGGTTTGGTTTAGGGTAAGGGTCAGGTTTAGATCTAGGGGTATTATTAAGGTTAGAATTAGGTTTTGGGTTTGGTTTAGGTTAGGGTTTAGGTCTAGAGCTTGAATTAGCATTAGGGTTTGGTTAGGGTAATGATAGGTTTAGGTTTAGGGTTCATGTTAGGTGTAGGGTAATTGATAGGGTTAGAATTAACAAAAGGGTTAGGGTTAGGCCTAGAGTTAGCCTTAGGGTTATGGTTGTGCTTAGGATAATGGATAGGGTTAGGGCTTGTGTTATGGTTTTATTAGGGCTAGAGTTGGGGTAAGGCCTAGGGTTAGGGTTAGGTTTAGGTTTAGATATGGTTTAGAGTTTGAGCTAGGGTTATCACTAGGTCAAGGGTAAGGTTTAGGGTTAGGTCTAGGTTATAGTTACAGTTAGAGTCAAGGTTAGTGTTAAGATTAGGGCTAGGGTTATCATTAGGTTTAGGGTACTGGATAGGGTTTTTATGTCATGTTAGGGTTAGGGTTAGGATTAGGTTTTGCTTAAGTTAAGGATTAGGGATAAGCTTAGGTTAGGTTTAGGGTAATGGTTAGGGTTTGAGCAAGGGTTGGCTCTATGGCAAGGGTTAGGTTTATGGTTAAGTCTAGGGTTAGAGTTAGGGTATATTTAGGGTAAGGGCTAGAGTTATCATCAGGGTTAGGGTTCAGGTAATGGGTAGGGTTAGATCTAGGGTTTGGGCTAGGGTTAACAATAAATTTAAGGTATAGTTAGGGTAATATGTAGGCTTAGAGCTAGGGTTAGGGCTAGGGTTAAGGTTAGGTTTAGGTTTAGGCCATGGGTTAGTGTTAGGAATTAGGTTAAGTTTAAGGGTTAGGGATTGAGCTAGTGTTTAGACTAGGAAGAGGATTAGTGTTAGAGTCAGTGTGAGGGTTAGAGCTAGGGTTACCATTAGGTTTAGGGTTAGGGTTAGGGTAATGGATAGAGTTAGAGGTAGGTTTTGGCCTAAGGTGATGACTAGTTTCAGGATTAGTGATATGGCTAGGTCTAGTGTTAGGTTTTTTTTTTTTTTTTTTTTTTTTAGGATAAGGTTTAGAGCTAAGGTTTGTGTTAGGGTAAGAGTCAATGTTCGGTTTAGTGTTAGGTTTATTGTTAGGGCCAGCATTAGGACTAGGGTTTGGTCTAGGGGTTGGGTTAGTGTTTGGGTTAGGTTAAGGGTTATTATTAGGGCTAGGACTAAGTTTTTGTTTAGGGCTAGGCCTAGAGTTATCACTAGTTAAAGGATTAAGTGTAGGTCTAGGTCTAATGTTAGGATAAGGTTTATTTATAGGGTTAGAGGTAGTGCCAATGTTAAGGGTCAGTTTAGGATTAGAATCAGGTTTAGACCTATGGTTAGTGTTAGGGTCAGAATAAGGTCAGGTTTAGGGATAGGTTTTGGGATAGTGACTGAGCTAGATTGAGGATTAGGGTTAGGACTAGTAATAGAGTTAGGTTTTGGGTTAGGCTAAGAATTAGGTTTAGAACCAGGTAGCTTTAGTGTTAGAGTTTGGCTTAGTGTAAGGAATAGGGTTAGTGCTAGTGTTAGGGCTAGGGTTAGGGTTAGGGTTAAGGCTAGGGTTAGGTTTAAGGTTAGGGTTAAAACTAGGGTTAGAACTTAGATTAGGGCTAGGCTAGGTTTTGTGTTAGCTTTAGGGCTACAGCTAATGTAAGAACTAGGGTTACAATTAGGGCCAGTTCTAGGGTTAGGGCTATGCCTAGGGTTATGGCTAAGGTTAGGTCTAGTATTTGTGTTATGGTAAGGGATAGGGTTAGAACTAGGAATAGACCTAGGGCAATAGTTAGAGTTAGTCTTAAGGCTAGGGTTAAGTTTAGGGCTAAATTAGGGCTAGGAATATGTCTAGAATTGGTGTTAGGGTTGGGCATAGAGTTAGGGCTATGTTTAGGATTAGGTTTAGGGTTAGGTTTAGGGGAAGAGATGGGGTTATAGCTAGGTTTAGGGCTAGGGCTATGATTAGAATTAGGTTTAGGTCTAGGGTTAGGTTTGTATTAGAATTAAGGCTAGATTTGGGATTAGGATGAGGGCTAGGGTTTGTTTTAGGGTTAGGACAAGTTTTAGGGATAGGGATAATGTCAGGTTTAGGGTTATGGTTAGGGATAGTTATAGGGTTAAGTTTATGGCTAGGTCTAATGTTAGGTTAAGGTAAGGCCCAGGTTAAGAATAAGGTGTATTTTAGTGTCAGGGTCAGGTTTTGGGTTTGTGTTAGGTTAATTATTAGAGTTAGGGCTCAAATTAGCATTAGGGTTAGAATTAGGGTTAGGTTTATGGATAGGTTTAGGATTAGGATTCAGGTTAAGATTAGGGTAATTGGTAGGGTTAGGATGAGTGATAGGGTTAGGGTTAGGCCTAGGGTTAGTATTTGGGCTAGGGTTATTGTTAGGGTAATGAATAGCATTAGAGCTAGGGTTACAGCTAGGGTGTTGTATAAGATTAGAGCTAGAGTTAGGGTTAGGGTTAGGCCAAGGCTAGGGTTAGGTTTTGGGTTAGGTTTAGGGTACAGGTTAGGTTTTGATCTAAGTTTAGTGCTAGGGTGAGGGTTATTTTTAGGATTATGTCTAGGTTTAGATTTACAGTTAAGTTTAGGTTTAGTGTTAGGGTTAGGGCTAAGGTTATCTTTAGAGTTAGGTTAATGGATAGGGTTAGATGTTGGGTTTGGGGTAGGGGTAGTTTTAGGTTTAGGATTAGTGTTAGGGTTAGGGCTAAGGTTAATGTTAGAGTAAGGGTTAGGTTTTTATCTAGGGTAAAGGCTATGATGAGGGTTAGGTTTAGTGTTAGGTCTAGGATTAGGTATACAATTAGGATTAGAGCAAAGGTTATCATTAGGGTTAAGGTTCGGTTTAGGGTAATGAATAATTTTAGAGACAGTATTAGGGCTAGTGTTAACATTATGATTAGGGCTAGGATTAGGATTAGGTTTAGGAATAGGGTTAGGGTTATGTTTAGGGTTCGGTTTTGGATTTTATCTAGGGTTAGGTCTAAGCCGATGTTTAGGGTTAGCGTGAGGGTTAGGCTTAGGGTAAGGAATAAGGTTAGGTTAGGGTTAGGATTACGCTTTGGGCTAGATTTAGGCCTAGGATTAGGGCTAGGTTTTGTGTTAGGTTTAGAGGTAGTTTTAGTGATATGGTCATGTAAGAGTTATGTTTACAGTTATGGCTAGGTCTAGTGTTAGGTTTATGTTTCGGTTAGGTTCAGTTTTATAGCTAGGGTTAGTGTTAGTGTCGGGGACTGTGTTTGGGTTAGGGTTAGGATTAGGGCAAGATCCAGAATTAGGATTGGTTAGGTCTAGAGTTAAGGTTAGTGTTGGGCTTTGGTTAAGGGTTATCTTTAGAGCTAGGCTAGATTTCTGTTTAGGTCTTAGTAAAAGATATGGCTAGATTTAGGATTAGGTTTAATCTAGGGCTAGTATTAGGGTTAGGTTTAGATATAGGGTTATGGGTAGGGCAAGTGTTAGGGTTTGGTTTAGGTTTAGGGTCAGAATAAGGGTCAGGGTTAGGGTTAGGATTTGGTTTATAGTAAAAACAAGAATGAGGGCTAGGTTTAGGACTACTAATAGCATTATGGTTTGGATTAGACTAAGATTAGTTTTGGGGTTAGAATTAGGATTGGGGTTTGGCTAGGGTAAAGGATATTGTTAGAGCTAGAGTTAGAGCTAGGGTTCGGGTTAGGGTTAGGGCTAGTGTTAGGGTTAGGGTTAGGGTGAAAGCTAGGGTTAGATCTCAGATTTGGGCTAGGTTTTGGTTAGCATTAGGTTTAAGGTTATGACTAATGTATGATCTAGGTTTATGATTAGAACTAGTTTTAGATTTAGTGTTAGGACTAGGTCTAGTGTTAGGATAAGGTTCAGGTTTAGGGTGATGTTTCGAGGTAGGGATAGAGTTAATGTCAGAGACAGGTTCAGAGGTAGTATTAAGGTTAAGATTAGAACTCCAATTAGGGCTAGGCTTAGGGCTAGATGTAAGGTTAGGGTTTGGTTAAGGTAAATGTTTAGGGTTAGTGTTATGGCTCAGTTTTGTTTTAGGGTTAAGCCTATGGTTCGGACTAGTTTTAGGAGTAGCATTAGGGTTAGGGCTAGTGTTAGGGTTAGGTTTAGGTGTAGAATTAGGGTTAGATTTAGAGTTAGATTTAGATCTAGGGTTAAGGCAAGGTGTAAGGTTATGGCTAGGGTTATTCTAGGCTTAGGGCTAGGAATAAGGTTACAGTAAGTGATAGGGTTAGAATTAGGGCTAGGGATAGGGTGAGTGTTTTAGTTAGTCTTAAAGCTAGGGTTAGGGTTAGGTTTAGGATTAGGGCTAGGGTTAGTGTTAGGGTTTGTCCTAGGGTTAAGGTTAGGGCTAGGGTTGAGTTTAGAATTAGGACTAGGTTTATGTCTGAGTTAGGGTAATTGATAGGGTTAGGTTTAAGGTTCAGGTTGGGTTTAGAGAAATAAATAGTGTTAGTGTTAGCAACAGTGTTTTAGGGCTAGTGCAATAGTGTTAGCGTTAGGCCTAGGGTTAGCATTTGGTTTAGGCTTGTCTTCATGGTAATGGATAGTGTTAGAGCGAAGGTTAGGGCTAGAGTTATGGTTAGAATTAGGACTAGGGTTAGGGTTAGGTCTAGTGTTCATGTCAGGGTTAGATTTGGGGTAAGTATTAGCATTTGAGCTAGGATTAGGCTAGCGTGAGTGTTAGGGTTAGAGTGAGGTCTAATGTTAGGGTTAGGGTTAGGGTTAGGTTTAGGGTTAGATTAAGGTTAGAGTTTGAGCTAGAATTAGGGTTAGAGCGAGGTTTAGGGTTAGGATTAGGTCTAAGCTTATGGTTAGGGTTACAATAAGGGCTAGGTTTAGGGCTAGGATAAGGTTTTGTGTGAGGTTTATGACTATCATTAGGGCTATGGGTAATTTAAGAGCTAGGGTTATGGTTATGGCTAGTTTTAGGCTTAGGGTTATGGATAAGTCTAGTGTTTTAGTTAGGTTTTGGGTAAGGATAAGATTTAGATATAGGATTTGTTTTAGAGTAACAGTCATTGTTCGGGTTAGGGTTAGGTTTAGGGTGAGGGCCAGATTTAGGACTAGCGTTGGTTCTAGGGATAGAGTTAGTCTTTATGTTAGGTTAATGGTTATTGTTAGGGCTAGTGCTAGGTTTTTGCTTGGGGCTAAGGCTAGATTTATGATTCTATTTGGGATTAGGTTTGGTTTAGTGCTAGTGTTACTATTCGGTTTAGGTATAGTTTTACCAGTAGGGGTAGGGGTAGAGTTTGCTTTGGGTGTCAGGTTTAGACCTAGGGTTAGTGTTAGGGTCAAAATAAGGGTCAAGGTTAGAGTTAGGGTTAGAGCTAGAATGAGGGCTAGGGTTAGAACAAGTAATAGAGATAGGGTTTGATGTAGGCTAAGGATTATGGTTAGGACTAGGGTAGAATTAGGGTGAGGGTTTGGCTTAGGGTAAGGGATAGGGTTAGAGGTAGAGTTAGGGTTAGGATTAGGTTTAGGGTTAAACCTAGGTTTAGGGCTCAAAATAGGGCTAGGATTTGTGTTAGCATCAGGGCTACAGCTAATGAAAGATCTAGGATTTCGTTTAGGGCTAGTTCTAGGGTTAGTGTTAGGGTAATGTTTAGAGCTAGGGTTAATATTAGGGTCCGAGTAAGGGTCAGGGTTACTTCTAGGGTTAGAGTTAGGACTCACATTAGGACTATGTTTAGGGCTAGGTGTAGGGTTACGGTTTGGTTTAGGTTAAGGTTAGGGTTAGGGTTATGGCTCGATTTTGTTTTAGGGCTAGGGTACTGTTAGAGCTAGTTTTCCAATTATCATTTGGGTTAGGGCTAGTGTTAGAGTTAGTCTTAGGGCTAGGGATAGTGTTAGGTTTAGGGTTAGGGCTAAATTAGGGCTAGATTAGAGCTATGGTTAGTGGTAGGTTTAGGCCTAGGTTTAGGGCTAGGTTTAGGTTTATTATTAGGGTTAGGGTAAGATATGATGTTACAGCTACATTTAGGGCTAGGGCAAAGCATAAAATTAGGGTTAGGGTTAGGGTTAATATTAGGGTTTGAATTAAGGATAGGTTTAGGAATAGGATTAGGGCTAGGGTTTGTGTTAGGGTTAGGGCTACGATTAGGGATATGGCTAATGTCAGGTCTAGGATTATGGTTAGGGATAGTTTTATTTTAAGGATTATGGCCAGGTCTATTATAAGTGTTAGGTTGAAGATTAGGGTCAGGTTTACAGCTAGAGGTATTATTAGGGTCAGAGTCAGGGTTAGGTTAAGGATTAGGCTTAGGACTCAAATTAGCATTAGGATTAGTGTTAGGGTTAGGGTAATGAATATGGTTAAGTTTAGGGTTAAGGTTAGAATTAGATTAATGGACAGATTTAGGGTTAGGGATACGGTTAGGTTTAGGCCTAGGGATAGAATTAGGTTAGGCGTATGGTTAGGGTAATAGATTGGATTAGAGCTACAGTTAGGACTAGGTTTATGGTTAGGTTAGAGCTTTGGTTAGGGTTAGGCCTAGGGTTAGAATTTGGTTAGGGTTATGGTTATGGTAATAGATAAGATTAGAGCTAGGGATAGGGCTAGGATTATGGTTAGGATTAGGACTATGATTCGGGTAAGATTTTGGGTTAGGACAAGGTTTAGTTTTATGATTAGGTTTAGGTTAAGTATTAGGGCTATTGTTAGGGTTAGGGCTAGGGTTAAAGCTAGCGTTAGGGTTCTGATTAGGACTAGGTTTTGAGTTAGGTTAAGTCTATTTAGGACTAGGGTTAATGTTAGAACTAGGGTTATGATTAGGACTAGTGTTAAGTTTAGCAGTATGTCTAAATCTAGTGTGTAGATTAGGTTTAGGATTAGGGTGATGATTAGAGATAGGGTTCATTTACCATCAGAGTCAAGATCAGTGTTACTGATCAGAGTTAAGGATAGACTCGAATTAGGGCTAGGCTTAAGGCTAGGTGTAGGGTTAGGGTTTGTGTAAGGGTTAGGGTAAGAATTAGAGATTGGTCTAATGTCAAGTCTAGGATTATGGTTTGGTTAGGGTTAGCGTTAGGGCTTTGTCTCAGTTTTGTTTTACAGCTAGGGCTACTTTTAGGATTAGCGATAGTGTTGGCGCTAGTGGTATGATGAGGTTTAGGCTTAGATTTACTGTTATGGTTAGATCTATGTTTAGGGCTATGGGTAGGTATAGAGCTAAGGTTAGAGCTAGTGTTAGGGTTATTAATGGATAGAGTTAGAATAGAAATTGGGCTAGGGTGAGAGTTAGAGTTAGTCTTAGGGCTAGGGTTAGGGTTTGGTTTAGGGTTAGGGATAAATTAGGGCTAGGGTTAGTGTTATGATTAGGCCTAGGGGTAGGGTCAGTGTTAGGGGAAGGAATGGGTTTATTGCTAGGTTTAGGGCTAGGGCAAGGGTTAGAATTAGGGTTAGAGCTAGAGTTAGGATTAAGGCTATGTTTAGTGCTAGGATGAGGGTTTATGTTAGGGCTAGGGCTAGGGCTAGGATTATGGATAGGGCTAATGTCAGGTCTAGATTTACGGTTAGTGTTAGTTTTAGGGTTAGATTATGGCTAGGACTAGTGTAAGGGTTAGGTTTACATAAGGGTCAGGTTTAAAGCTAGGTGTATTATTAGGGTCAGGGTCTGGGTAGGGTTTGGTTTAGGTTAAGTTTTAGGGTTAAGGATTGAATTACCTTTAGGGTTAGGGTTACGGATAGGGTAATGGATAGAATTAGGTTTATGGTTCCAGCTAGGTTTAGAGTAATGGATAGGTTTAGTGTTAGTGATAGGGTTATTGTTAGGCCTAGGGATAGCATTTGGGTTAGGCTTATCTTTAGGGTAATGGATAGGGTTAGAGCTAAGGTTAGGGCTAGGGTTAAGGTTAGGTTTAGGTTTAGGGTTAGGGTTAGGCCTAGGGTTAATGTTAGGGTTAGGTTTAAGGTAAGTTTAGGCATTTGAGTTAGGGTTAGTGCTAGGGCGAGGGTTAGGGTTTGAGTCATGGCTGGGGTTTGGTTTAGTGTTAGGGTTATTTTTAGGCTAAGGATTAGAATTAGAGCTAAGGTTAAGGCTAGGGTGAGGGTTAGAATTAGGGTTAGGTCTAAGATTATGGTTAGGGTTATGATTAGGGCTAGGTATAGGTCTAGGATATGGGCTAGGTTTTGTGTGATATTTAGGGCTAACGTTAGGGCTATGTGTAATGTAAGAGCTAGGGATATGGTTATGGCTAGTATTAGAGTCAGGGTTATAGATAATTCTATGTTAGGGTTAGGTTTAGGATAAGGTTTAGAGCTAGGGTTTCTATTAGGTTAAAGGTCATTGTTGGGTTAGGATTAGTTTTATGGTTAAGGCCACAATCAGGACTAGCATTTGGTCTAGTGATATGTTTAGTCTTTACGTTAGGTTAAGGGTTATTTTTATGGCTAGTGCTAGTATTTTTTTAGGGCTAAGGCTAGATTTATGACTATATTTAGGATTAGGTTTGGTCTAGTGATAGTGTTACTGTTAGGTGTAAGTATAAGTTTACCAGTAAGGGTAGTGTTAGGGTTCGGTTTAGGGTTAGGGTCAGCTTTAGATCTAGGGTTAGTGTAGGATCAGAATAAGGGTCAGGGTTAGGATTAGGGTTAAAGCTAGAATGAGGGCTAGGTTTAGGACTAGTAATAGAGTTAGGGTTTGGGGTAGGCTAAGGATTAAGGTTAGGACTAGAGTAGCATTAGGGAGAGGATTTGTCTTAGGGTAGGGATAGGGTTAGAGGTAGGGTTAGGGTTAGGTTTAGAGTCAGTGCTCGGATTAGGCTAGGATTTGTGTTAGCATTAGGGCTATGGCTAATGACAGAACTAGTTTTCTGATTAGGGATTGTTCTAGGGTTAACGTTAGGGCAATGTTTAGAGCTAGGGGTACTTTTAGAGTCCCAGTCAGGGTCAGGGTTATTTCTATGGTTAGAGTTAGTACTCAAATTAGGGCTAAGTTTAGGGATAGGTGTAAGGTTAATGTTTGTTTTAGGTTAACAGTTAGGGTTAGGATTATGGCTTGGTTTTGTTTTAGGGCTAGGGTAGGGTTAAAGCTAGTTTTCCAATTAGCATTAGGTTTAGGGCTAGTATTAGGGTGAGGTTTGGGCTTAAGGTTAGGGTTTACAACCAGGTTTAGGGATTGGGTGATGGTTAAAGTTAGGGTTGGGGCTAGGGACAGTGCTAGGTTTGGGGTTATGGAAAGGGATAGGTTTTGAAATTTGGATAGGGCTAGGGCGAGAGTTAGAGTTATTCTTAGGGCTAGGGATAGGATTAAGTTTAGGATTAGGTTTAAATTAGGGCTAGGATTAGCCCTAGGGTTAGTGTCAGGTTTTGGCCTAGAGTTAGGGCTAGGGTTAGGGTTAGCGTTAGATTTAGGGTAAGGTATGATGTTACAGCTACATTTTGGGCTAGGGAATGGGATAAAATTAGGTTTAGGGCTCTGGTTAAGGTTAGGATTAGGATTAAGGCTAGACTTAGGGCTAGGCTTAGGGGTAGGGTTTGTGCTAGGGTTAGGGCTAGGATTAGGTCTTTGGCTAATGTCAGTTCTAAGGTTATGGTTAGGGATAATTTTAGGTTTAGGTTTATGACCAGGACTATTGTAAGGGTTACATTGAGGATTAGGATCAGGTTTACAGCTAAGGGTATTATTAGGGTCAGAGTCAGGATTAGGGTATGGGTTAAGTTAAGGTTTAGGGTTAGGGCTAAAATTAGCATTAGGTTTAGGGTAATGGATATGGTTAGGTTTCAGGTTCAGGTTAGGTTTATCATAATGGACAGGGTTAGGGTAAGGCATAGGGTTAGAGTTAGGCCTAGGGATAGAATTTGGTTAAAGATATGGTTCAGGTAATGGATAGGATTACAGCTACAGTTAGGACTGGGGTTATTGTTAGGTTAGGGCTATGGTTAGGGTTAGGCCTAGGGTTAGAATTTGCTTAGGGTTGTGGATAAAATTATATCTAGGTTGAGGGCTAGTGTTATGGTTAGGAATAGGGCTATGGTTTGGCTTAGGTTTTGGGTTAGGACAAGGTTTAGCTTTAGGGTTAGGTTTAGGTTAAGTGTTAGGGCTAGGGTTAGGGTTAGGGCTACAATTAAAACAAGAGTTAGGGCTTGGATTAGGACTAGGTTTTGGGTTAGGTTAGGGCTAGTGTAGGACTACAGCTAATGTAAGAACTAGGGTTATGATTAGAGATAACATTAGGTCTAGGTCAAAGTCTAGTGGTTAGATTAGGTTTAGATTTAGGGAGATAATTATAGATAGGATTAGTGTTAGGGTCAGAGTCAGGATCAGTGTTACTGATCAGGGTTAGGAATAGGACTCAAATTAGGGCTAGGATTAAGGCCAGGTGTAGGATTAGGTTTGTGTTAGGGTTACGGTAAGAATTAGGTATAGGGCTAATGTCAGGTGTAGCATTACCATTAGGCTAGGTTTAGGTTAGGGCTATGGCTCAGTTTTGCTTTAGAGCTAGGGCTAGGTTTAGGGCTAGTTTTAGGATTAGCGATAGAGTTAGGGCTAGTAATAGGATGAGGTGTTTTATTAGGGTCAGGGTCCAGGTATGGTTTGGTTTAGGTTAAGGTTTAGGGTTAAGGCTTGTATTAGCATTAGGGTTTGGTTTAGGATTCAGGTAATGCATAGGGTTAGATTTAGGATTCAGGTTAGGTTTAGAATAATGGATATGGTTATTGTTAGTTATCGGGTTAGCAATAGGCCTAGGGTTAGCATTTTGTTTAGGCTTATCTTTAGGGTAATGGATAGGGTTAGAACTAAGGTTAGGGCTAGGGTTAAGGTTAAGTTTATGGCTAGGGTTGGGGTTAGGCCTAGGTTTAGTGTCAGGTTTCAATTTATTGTAAGTATTAGGGTTTGAACTAGGATTAGGTCTAGGGCAATAGTTAGGGTTAGAGTTGGCGCTAGGGTTAGGGTTAGGGTTAGTGTTATGGTTAGGGAAAGGGTTAGAGTTTGAGCTAGGTTTAGGACTAGGTCGAGGTTTAGGATTAGGGTTAGGTCGTGTTCGGTTAGAGTTACAATTAGGGCAGGTTTAGAGCTAGGATAGGACTAGGTTTGTGTGATGTTTATGGCTAGTGTTAGGGCTATGGTTTATGGTTATGGCTAGTTTTAGGGTTAGAGTTATGGATAAGTCTAGTGTTAGTGTTAGATTATGGGTTAGGATAAGGTTTAGAGCTAGGGTTTGTGTTAGGGTAAGCGTCAGTGTTTGGGTTAGTGTTAGGGCCAGAATCAGGAATAGCATTGTCTCTAGGCATAGCATTAGTCTTTGTGTTAGCTTAAGGGTTATTGTTAGGGCTAGTTCAAGGTTTTTGTTTAGGGCTAGGGCTAGATTTATGACTCTATTTAGGACTAGGTTTGCTCTAGTGCTAGTGTTACTGTTAGGTTTTTGTATAGGTTTACTGGTAGGGGAAGAGTTAGGGTCCAGTTTAGGGTTAGTGTCAGGTTTAGATCTAAGGTTAGTGTTAGGGTCAAAATAAGGCTCAGGTTTTGGGTTAACGCTAGAGCAAGAATGAGGCCGAGGGTTAGGACTAGTAAAAGAGTTAGGGTTTGGGAAAGGCTAAGGATGAATGTTAGGACTAGGGTAGCTTTAGGGTGAGTGTTTGGCTGAGGGTAATGGATAGGATTAGAGGTAGGGTTAGGATTAGGGATAGGGTTATGGATAGGGTTAGGGTTAGGGTTAGGGTTACTGTTAGGATTTGGTTTAGGGTTAGGGTTGTGGTTTGAGTTAGTGTTACGGTTATGATTATGGTTAGGGATAGCGGTAGTGTTTGGGTTAGGGTTATACTTAGGTTTAGGATTAGTGTTAGAATTAGGGTTATGGTTATTGTTAGGTTTAGGGTTAGGATTAGTTGAGTGTTAGGGTTAGGGTAAGGGTTAGGGTTATTGTTAGAGTAAAGGTTAGGGTTAGAGACAGGGTTAGGTATAGGGATAGGGTTAGTGTTAATGTTAGGGTTAGGGTTAGGGTTAGTGTTAGGTTTAGGTTTAGAGTTAGGGTTAGTTATAGTGTTAGGGTTGGGGTTAGGGTTAGTGTTAGTGTTAGGGTTAGGTTTAGGATTAGGTTTAGGTAGGGGTTAGGGTTAGGTTAGGGTTAGGGTTATGATTTGGTTAGGGTTTGTATTAGGGTTAGTGTTAGGTTAAGGGTTTGTGTCAGGGTTAGGGTTAGGGTGTGGGTTAGTGTTAGGGTTAAGGTTAGGATTAGGTTTAAGTTTTCTGTTAAAGTTATGGTTAGAGTTAGTGTTAGTGTTATGGTTAGGATTAGGTTTAGGGTTTGTGTTAGAGTTAGGGTTAAGGTTAGTGTTAGGGTTAGGTGTAGGTTTATGGTTAGGGTTAGGGTTAGTGTTACAGTTAGCATTAGGTTTAGGTTTAGGATTACTCTTTGGGTTAGAATTTGGGTTAGGTTTACAGTTAGTGTTAGGATTAGGTTTAGAGTAAGTTTTAGGGTTAGGGTTACATTTATGGTGAGGTTTAGTGTTAGTGTTAGGGTTACTGCTAGTGATAGGGTTAGGGTTAGGTTTACAGTTAGTGTTAGGGTTAAGTTTAGGGTTAGGGTTAGGGTTAGGTTCACTGTTAGGGTAAGGGTTAGGTTTAGGAAAGTGTGAGGGATAGGGTTAAGATTAGGGTTAGGTTTAATGATAGGGTTCGGGTTCGTGTTAGGGTTAGGCTTCATTTTAGGGTTAGGGTTAGGGTTAGTGTTAGGGTTAGAATACATGTTAGGGTTATGTTAGGGTAGTGGTATTCTTAGTGTTAGGTTTACATTTAGGTTTAGGGTTAGTGCTAGGATTAGAGTTAGGGTTAGGGTTAGTGTTAGGGTTAGATATAGGATTAGGTTTAGGTAGGGGTTAGGGTTAGGTAAGGGTTAGGGATATGGTTTGGTTAGGGTTTGTATTAGGGTTAGCATTAGGTTAAGGGGTTTTATTAGGGTTAGAGTTAAGGTGTGGGTTAGTGTTAGGGTTATGGTTAGGATATGGTATAGGGTTCATGTTAGAGTTAGGGTTAGGGTTCGTGTTAGGTTTAGGTGTAGGTTTATGGTTAGGGTTAGGGTTAGTGTTACAGTTAGGGTTAGGTTTAGGTTTAGGATTACTCTTTGGGTTAGTGTTACAGTTAGGTTTAGGGTTAGTGTTAGGGTTGGGTTTACAGTAAGTGTTAGGGTTAGGATTACATTTATGGTGAGGTTTAGTGTCAGTGTTAGGGTTAATGCTAGTGATAGGGTTATGGTTAGGTTTAGTGTGGGTTAGGATTAGGTTTAGGGTTAGATTTACTGTTTGGTAAGGGTTAGGTTTAGGAAAGTGTTAGAGTTAGGGTTAAGATTATGGTTACGTTTAGTGATAGGTTTAGGGTTCATGTTAGGGTTAAGCTTCATTATAGGGTTAGGGTTTGGGTTAAGGTTAGGATACATGTTAGGGTTAGGGTTAGGGTAGTGTTACTGTTAGTGTTAGGTTTAGGTTTAGTTTTAGGGTTAGTGTAAGGGTTAGGGTTAGGGTTAGGTTTAGGGATAGTGTTAGTTTTAGGTTAGGGTTCATGTAAGAGTTAGGGTTGGGTTTAGTGTTAGGGTTAGGTAAGTGTTAGGGTTAGTGTTAGTGTTAGGGTTAGGGTTTGGATTAGGGATAGTGTTAGGATTAGGGTTAATTTTAGGGTTAGTGTTAGAGTTAGGGTTAGGGTTAGGGGTAGTGTTACGGTTAGGTTTACGGTTAGGTATAGGATTAGTGTTAGTTTTACGATTAGAGTTAGTGTTAGGATTAGGGTAAGGGTTACTGTTAGTTTTAGGGTAAGGGTTATCATTAGGGTTAGTGTTAGGCTTAGAGTTTGGGTTAGGGTTAGGGTAAGGGTTAGGTTTAGGATTAGGGTTAGGGTTTGTATTAGGGTTATGGTTAGGTTTATGGTAGGATTAGGTTTAAAGTTAGGGTTAGGGTGAGTGTAGGGTTAGTTTTAGGGTTAAGGGTAGTATTAGGGATAGTGTTAGGGTCAGTGTTAAGGTTACAGTTAGGGTTAATATTAAGTTTAGCATTAGGGTTATGGTTAGGTTTAGTGATAGGGTTAGGGTTAGGGGTAGGATTAGTGTTAGAGTTTGGGTTAGGATTAGGTTTCCAGTAGGGTTGGGGTTAGTGTAAATTTAGAGTTAGGATTTTGGTGAGGTTAGGGTTAGGGTTACGGTTAAGATTATGGTTTATGTTACAGTTAATTTTAGGGTTAGGATTTGGGTTATGGTTGTGGTTAGTATTAGGGTTACTGTTAGGGATAGGTATAGTGTTAGTGTTAGGGTTAAATTTAGTGTTAGGGTTAGGGTAAGCATTAGGGTAGGGTTTAGGTTTAGGTTTAAGGTTATAATCAGAGTTAGTGTTAGTGTTAGGTTTAGGGTTAGGGTGATTGTTGGGGTTATGTTTAGGGTAAGTATTAGGGTTAGGTATAGTTTTAGGGTTAGTGTTAGGATTAGGGTGAAGGGAGGGTTAGGGTTAGGGTTAGGCTTAGGGTTAGGGTTAGTGTTAGGGTTAGGGTTAGGGTTAGGGTTAGGGTTAGGGTTGGATTTAGGGTTCATGTTAAGGATAGGGTTAGGGTTAGATTTAGGTTAGGGTTAGTGTTTGGCTTAGTGTTTGTGTTAGGTTTAGGGTTAGATTAGTGTTAGGCTTAGGTTTAGGGTTAGTGTTAGGTTTAGCGTTAGGGTTAATATTAGAGTTAGCGTTAGTGTTTGGTTTAGCGTTATTATTAAGTTTAGGGTTAGATTTACGATTAGGATTATGGTTAATTTTAGGTTTGGATTTAGGTTTAGTTTTAATGTAAGATTTAGGCATAAGGTTAGGGTTAGTGTTATATTTAGGGTTAAGTTTAGGGTTAGTGTTATGGTTAGGTTTAGGGTTATATTTAGTTTTAATATATGGGTTAGGGATAGGGTTAGGGTTAGGTTTTGGGTTAGTGTTAAGGTTAGGGTTAGGGTTCGGGTTAGTGTTATGATTAGTGTTAGGGTTCGGGTTAGGGTTTGTGTTAGGGTTAGGGTTAGGTTTAGGTTTTGTTTTAGGGTTAGATTTAGGGTTAGTGATATGTTTAGTATTAGGGTTATAGTTAGTTTTAGGTTTAGGGTTATTCTTACGGTTAAATTTCGGGTTGAGGGTTAGGGTTTATTGTTAGTGTTAGGTTTAGGTTTAGTGTTAGGATTAGTTTTAGGTTTAACGTTAGGTTTGGGTTTAAGCTTAGGTTTAGAAATAGGGTTAGGGTTAGTGTCAGGGTTAGAATTTGTGTTAGGGTTAGGGTTAAGTTTAGGGTTAGGTTTATGTCAGGGTTAGGGTTACGGTTAGTTTAGGGTTAGGGTTAGTGTTTGGATTAGGGTTAGATTTAGTTTTAGATTTATGGTTAGTGTTAGTGTTAAGGTTAGTGTTAGGGTTAGTGTTAGAGTTAGGGTTAGTGTTAAGTTTAGTGTTAGGGTTAGAATTAGGGTTAGTGTCAGGGTTAAGGTTAGGTTTAGGGTTAGTGTTATGGTTAGGGTTACGGTTAGTGTCAGGTTTAGGTTTAGGGTTCATTTTAGGTTTAGGGTTAGGGTTTCTTTTAGGGTTATATTAAGGGTTACGGTGAGGGTTAGGGTTAGAATTACGGTTAAAGTGAGTGTTAAGAATAATGTTTGGGTAAGGGTTAGTTTTGGGTTTAGGCTTAGTGTTAGGGTTAAGGTTAGGGTTAGGTTTAACGTTAGAGTAAGGGTGAGTTTTAAGATAAGTGTTAGGGTTAGGGTTATGGGTAGGATTACAGTTAGGGTAAAGGTTAGTTTTAGGGTTAGAGTTAGGTTTAGGTTTAGTGTTAGCGTACTATTAGGGTTATGGTTAAGGTTACTGTTAGGGTACTGTTAGGGTTATGGTTAAGGTTACTGTTAGGGATAGGATTAGGTTTAGGCTTAGGTTTAGTGTTAGGGTTAGGGTTAGTGTTAGTGTTAGGGTCAGATTTATGGTTCATGTAAAAGTTAGGGTTAGTTAGTGTTAGGGTTACGGTTAGGGTTAGGGTTACTGTTAGTGTTAGGTTTACAGTTAGTTTAAGGATTAGGGTTACGGTTCGGGTTCACATTAGGGTTAGTGTTAGTGTTAGGGTTAAAGTTAGGTTTAAGGTTACGTTTAGTGTTAGTGTTTGGGTTAGGGTTAGAAATATTGTTAGGGTTAGGTATAGGTTTAGGGTTCGTTTTAGGGTTATGGCTAGGGTAAAGGGTAGGGTTAGTGTTACAAATACGGTTAAATTATGATTAGGGTTCATGTTAGGTTTAGGGTCAGGTTTATGATTAGGGATAGTTTTAGAGTTAGAGTTAGGGTTATTGTTCGGGTTAGGTTTGGGGTCAGTTTTAGAGTTAGGTTTAGGGATAGGGTTAGTGTTAGGATTAGTGTTAGGGTGAAGGATATGGTTTGTGTTATGGTAATGGCTAGGATTAGGGTTTGTGTTAGGTTTAGGGATAGAGTAAGGTTTATGGTTATGGTTAGTATTAGGGTTAGAGTGAGGCTTAGGGTTAGGTTTAGGGTTATGCATAGGTTAGGGTTAGTGTTAGGGTTAGGGTTAAATTTAGAGTTAATGTTAGGTTTCAGGTTAGAGTTTGGGTTGGGTTTAGTGATAGGGATGGGGTTGGGGTTAGGGTTAGTGTTAGAATTAGGGTTAGGTTTAGCATAAGGGTTAGTGTAAGGGTTAGATTTAGGGTTTGGGTTAGTTTTTTTTTTTTTAGGAGTATGGTTTGGGTTAGGGTTAGGTTTACATTAGGCTTAGGATTAGGGTTAGGATTAGGTTTATTGTTAGGGTTATGGCTTGGTTTAGGGTTAGTCTTAGGGTTAGTGTTGGGGTTAAGGTTTGTGTTAGGGTTAGGTTTGGAGTGAGGGTTTGTGTTAGAGTTAGGGTTAGGGTTAAGGTTCTTGGTAGGGTTATGTTTAGGGTTAATATTAGGTTTAGCTGAAATTTAAGGTTACTTATAGTGTTAGGATTCGGGTTTGTGTTAGGGTTAGTGTTAGGGTTAGGGATAATTTTAGAGTTAGGCGTAGTGGTAGTTTTGGGTTTATGTTTAGGGTTAGGATTAGGAATAGTGTTATCATTAGGGATAGGTTTAGGGTTAGAGTTTGGATTAGGGTTAAATGTAGGCTTAGTGTTAATTTTAAGGTAAGGGTAAGGGTTAGCATTACAGTTAGTATTAGGGTTAGAAAAAGTGTTAGTGTTAGGGTTAATTTTAGGGTTAGGGTTAGTGTTAGCATTAGGGTTAGGTTTAGGGTTCGTGTTAGTGTTTTGGATAGTGTTAAGGTTAGTGTTAGGTTTAGGGTTAGGTTTAGGCATAGCGTTAGTGATAGGGTTAGGGTTAAAGTTAGTATTAGTGTTAGGTTTAGGGTTAGTGTTAGGGTTAGGATTAGGGTTAGGTAAGTGTTAGGGTAAGGGTTATGTTAGGGTTAGGTAACAGTTAGGGTTAGGGTGAGGTCAAGGTTAGAATTAGGGTTAAGGTTAGAGTTAGTTTTAGGATTAGTGTTAGGGTTAGGTTTAGGTATATGTTTAGTGTTAGGGTTAGTCTTAGGGTTACCGTTAGGTTTAGGGTTAGTGTTAGGGTTAGAGTTAGGGTTAGTGTTAGGATTCATGTTAGGTTTAGGATAAGGCTTCGTGTTAGGATTATGTTTAGGGTTAGTGTTAGGCTTAGTGTTAGTGTTACAGTTATGGTTAGGGTTAAGGTTAGGATTAGTGTTTGAGTAAGGGTTAGAGTTAGGTTTAGGGTTAGTGTTAGGGTTACAATTAGGTTTAGTGTTAGGGTTAGTTTTAGGTTTAGGGAAAGTTTTAAAATTAGCTTTAGGGTTAATGTTAGTGTTACGGTTATGGTCAGGATTTGGGATGGGGTTAGGGTTAGGGTTAGGATTAGTGTTAGGTTAGTGTTAGGTTTATAGTTAGGGTTAGTGTTAGGGTAGGGTTAATATTAGGGTTAGGTTTTTTATTAGGATTAGGGTTAGGTTTCGAGTTAGGTTAGGGTAAGTGTTATGGTTCATGTAAGGGTTAATGTTAGAGATAATGTTAGATTTAAGTTAGGGTTAGAGTTAGGGTTAGGGTTATTGTTAGTTTTAGGGTTAGTGTTAGGCTTAGGTAAGGGTTAGGGTAAGGGTTAGGGCTAGGGTTGTGGTTGGGATTAGGGTTAGGTTTAGGGTTACAGTTAGAGTTAATTTTAGGTGTAGGGTTAGGATTAGGATGAGTGATAGGGTTAGTTCAGGTTTAGGGTTATGGTTAGTGTTAGGGTTAGGGTTAGGTTAAGGGTTAGGGTTAGTGTTAGGGTTAGGATATGGTTTGGATTTAGGGTTATTGTTAGTGTTAAGGTTAGGGTTATGGTTATGTTATGTTTAGGTTTAGTGTTAGGTTTAGGTTTAGGTTTCATGTAAGTGTTAGTGTTTTGGTTAGTGTTAGTTTTAGAGTTAAGTTTAGGGTTAGTGTTAGTGTTAGGGTTAGGGTTAGTGTTAGTGTTAGGGTTAGGCTTAGGTTTAGGGTTAGTGTAAGGGTTAATGTTAGGGTTAGTATTGGGGTTACGGTTCGTGTTAGCATTAGGGTTAGGGTTAGAGATAGGTTTAGGTTTAGGTTTAGATTTAGTGTTCATGTTAGGGTTAGGATTAGGGATAGTGTTAGTTTAGGGATAGGTTTAGTGTTAGGGTTAGGCATCATGTTAGGGTTAGAGTTAGTGTTAGGTTTATGTTTATGGTTAGTTTTATATTTAGGGTTGGATTATGGTGAGTTTTAGGATTAGTGAAAGGGTTAGGGTTAGGGTTTGTTTTAGTGTTAGGTATAGGGTTCGTATTAGTGTTAGGGTTAGGGTTAATGTTAGGTATAGGATTAGGTTTTGGGTTAGCTTTAGTGTCAGAGTTAGGGTTAGGGTTACGGATAGTGTTAGGGTTAGGGATATGTTCAGGATTAGGGCTAGGGTTAGGGTTAGGGTTATTGCTATGTTTAGGGTTAGGGTTAGTGTTAGGGTTAGTCTTAGAGTTAAAATTAGGGTTATGGTTACAGTTAGTATTAGGGTTAGTTTTAGGGTTTGGGTAAGGGTTAGGGTTAGTTTTAGAATTAGGTTTAGGGTTAGAGTTAGTGTTAATATTAATGTTAGGGTCATAGATGTTTTGTGTTAGGTTAGGGTTACTCTTAGGGTTCGTGACAGGTTTAGGTTTAGGGTTAGGGTTAGGATTAGAGTTAGAATGAGGCTTAGGATTAGGTTTAGAGTTAGTTTTAGGGTTACTGGTAGGATAGGTTAGTGTTAGTGTTACATTTAGGGTTAGGGTTAGGGTTATGCTTAGGGTAAGGATTAGTGTGAGGGTTAGGGTTAGGTTTAGGTTTAGTGTATGTGTTAGTGTTAGGGTTAAAATTAGGGATAGTGTTAGGGTTAGGGATATCTTTAAGGTTACTTTTAGTGTTAGGTTTAGGGCTAAAATTAGTGTTACTTTAGGGTTAGGGTTTGGTTAAAGTTAGGGTTAGGGTTAGGGTTAGGGTTAAGGTTAATTTTGGAGTCAGGGTTAGAGTTATGGTTCAAGTTAGGGTTAGGGTTAGTTTTAGAATTAGTGATAGGGTTAGGGTTATGGTTAGTGTTAGGTTAGTGTTAGGGTAAGAATTATGGTTTGTGTTAGGGTAAGGTGTAGGTTTAGATTTTCTGTAAGGGTTAGGGTTAAAAGATAGGTTTAGTGTTAGTGTTAGGTTTAGGTTTAGTGTTATGTTTATGGTTATGGTTAGGGTTAGGATTATTGTTTGGGTTAGTGTTATACTTCTGTTTAGGGTTAGTGTTAGGGTTACAGTTAAGGTTAGTGTTACAGTTAAGTTTATGGTTAGGAAGAGGTTTGAGTGAGGCATAGGGTTAGGGTTAGTTTTATGTTTACGGGTAGGTTAGGTATAGTGTTAGGGTTACGGTTAGTGTTACTGTCAGGGTTACAGTTAGGGTTAGTGTTATGGTTAGTTTAGGTTTAGGGTTACTGTTAGGTTTACGGTTACGGTTATGAGTCATATTAGGGTTAGGATTAGGGTTAGTGTTAGGGTTAGGTTTAGGGTTAGAAATAGTTTTAGGGTTAGTGTTACCTTTAGTGTTATGGTTAAGTTTAGGATTAGTTTTTGGGTTAGTGTTACACTTAGATTTAGGGTTAGTGTAGGGTTGGAGATAGGGTTAGTGTTACGATTAAGGTTAGGGTTATGGTGAAGCTTAGGTATAGTGTTAGGTTAGGGTTAGGGTTAGATTTAGAGTGTTAGGTTTATGGTTAGATTTAGGTTTAGGGTTATTGATAGGATTAGGATTAGGTTTAGGTTAAGGATTAGAGTTAGTGTTCAAGTTAATATTACTGTTAGGGTTAAGGTTTGTGTTAGGGTTAGGTTGAGGGTTAGTGTTAGGGTTAGGGCTAAGGTTAGTGTTAGGGTTAGGTTTAGGGTTAGGGTTAGGTTAAGGTTAAGGTTATTGTTAGGGTTAGGGTCAGGGTTGGGTTTAGGTTTAGGGATAGATTTAGGGTTAGTGTTAGTGATACTTTAGGGATAGGGTTGGAGTTAGGGTTAGGGATAAGGCTAGGATTAGGGTTAGGTTTAGGGTTAGGGTAAGTGTTATGGTTAGTATTAGGTTTAGGGTTAGGGACAGGGTTAGTGTTAGTGTTAGTGTTAGGATTAAGGTAAGGGTTAAGGTAAGATTTAGGGTAAGGATTTGGGTAAGGTTTAGGGTTACGGTTAGGGTTACAGTTAAAATTAGTATTAATATAGGGTTAGAGTTTGGGTTAGGGTTAGTTTTAGGGTTAGGGTTAGTGTTAGGGTTAGGGTTAGGATTTTTCTTAGGGTTATGGTTAGGATTATGTTTATGGTTCCAATTACGGTTTTGAATAGGGTTAGTGTTAGGTTAGTGTTAGGGTTTAAGATAGGGTTAGGGTTAGGTTTAGGGTTAGGGTTAGGGTTAGGTTTAGGTTAGGGTTAGGATTAGGTTTAGGGTTCATGTTAGGGTTAAGATTAAGGTTAGGGTTAGGTTTAGGGTTAGTGTTAGGTTTAAAGTGTTAGGGTTAGATTTAGAGTTAGGTTTAGGGTTATTGTTAGGATTAGAATTAGGTTTAGGTTTACGATCAGGGTTAGTGTTAGTGTTAAAAATATTGTTACGGTATTTTTTGTGTTAGGGTTATTTTTAGGGTTTATGTTAGACTTAGGTTTAGGGTTAGGGCTAAGGGTAGTGTCAGGGTTACTATTAGGGTTAGGGTTAGGGTTAAAGTTAGGTGTAGTATTAGGTTTTTGGTTAGTGTTAGGGGAGGGTTAGTGTTAATTTTAGGGTTACAGTTTAGGGTTAGTGTTAGTGTTAGTGTAAAGTTTAGGGTTAAGTTTAGGGCTAGGGTTTGTTTTAGAGTTAGTTTTAGGTTTATGGTTAGGCTTAGGTTTAGGGTTAGGGTAAGGGTGACTGTTATGGATAGGTTTAGGATTAGGGTGAGGCTTAGGGTTAGTGTTAGGGTTATGGTTAGGATTAGAGGTAGAGTTAGGGTTAGGGTTAGGGTTAGTGTTAGACTTAAAATTAGGGTTAGGGTTAGGTTTAGTTTCAGGCTTAAGGTTAGGTTTGGGTTAGGGTAAGGTTTAGGGTTTGGGTTAGGGTTACGGTTACAATTTGTACAATTTTGTTTGTGTTAGTGTTAGGGTTATCCTTAGGGTTAGTGTTAGGGTTAGGTTTAGGGTTAGGGTTAGGTTTAGTGTTAGGTTATTGGTAAGTTTTAGGGTTAGTGTTAGGATTAGTGTTAGTTTTAGGGTTAGGGTTAGGGTTAGTGTTAGTATTAATATTAGGTTTAGGTTTAGGTGTAGGATTAGGGTTCGTGTTACGGTTCGGGTTAGGGTTAAGTTTAGGGTTAGGGTTAGGGATGGATGGGGCTTAGGGTTAGTTTTAGGGTTACAGTTAGTGTTAGAGTTAGTGTTAGGTTTAGGTTTAGGGTTAGGCTTAGGGTTAGGATTAGGGTTAGAGTTGGGTTTAGTGTTAGGGTTAGTTTTAAGGTTAGAGATAGAGTTAAGGTTAGCCTTAGTGTTTGAGTTTGGGTTATAGTTAGGTTTAGGGTTAATGTTAGGGTTTGAATTAGGGTTAGTATTAGGTTTAGCATTAAGGTTAGGAAACGAGTTAGGGTGATGGTTTGGGTGATAGTTAGAGTTAGGTAAAGGTTAGTGTTAGGGTTAGGTTAGGTTTATGGTTATGGTTTGGATTAGTCTTTGTGGTAGAATTAGGGTTAGGTTTTGGCTTAGGGTTACATTAGGGATAGGGTTAGAGTCTGGGTTAGGTATAGGATTTAGGTTAGGTTTAATGATATGGTTATTGTTAGGGTTAGGATTAGGATTAGGGTTATGTTTAGGTAAAGGTTAGGTTTAGGGTTAGATTTACAGTTTGAATTAGGGTTAGGTTTATAATTAGGGTTAGTTAGACTTAGGGTTAGTTTTAACATTAGGGTTAGTGTTTAATATTAGTGTTAACGTTAGGGTTATAATTTGTGATAGGGTTAGAATTATTTTTAGATTTGTGTTAAGGTTAGGTTTAGTGATAATTTTATAGTTAGGATTAGGGTTGGAGTGATGCTTAGTGTTAGTTTTAGGGTTACGGTTAGGGTTAGTGATAGTGTTAGGGATAGGGTTACTGTTAGCATTAGGGTACAGTTAGGGTTAACGTTAGGGTTAGGTTTAGGGACAGGGTTAGGGTTAGTATAAAGTTGGGGTTGGGGTAAGGGTTATTGTTAAGATTTGGGTTTGAATTAGTTTTATGGTTAGAGGTAGGGATAGGATTAGGTTAGCATTAGGGTTATGGTTTGGGTTAGGGTTTTTCTTAGTGTTAGGATTAGGGTTACATTAGGGTTAGGGTTAGGGTTAGGTTTAGGGTTTAGGTTACTGTTAGCTTTAGGGTTAGGGTTTGTGTTGGGGTTACAGTTAGGGTTATGGTTAGGCTCATGATAAACTTTAAAATTAGGTTAGAGTTAGGTTTAGGATTAGGGTTAGGTTAGGGTTAGGATTAGGGTTAGTGTTAGGGTTAGGGTAAGGGTTAGAATTAAGATTAGTGTTAGGGTTAGGTTTAGGGTTTAGGTTAAATTAGGATTAGGGTTAGATTTATTGTTCATGTTAGGATTAAGTTAAGGATTCATGTTAAGTTTAGGTTTAGGTTTAGGGTTAGGTTTAGTGTTAGGTTTAGGTATAGGGTTAGGGTTATATTTAGTGTTAGGGTTAGTGTTAGGGTTAGAGTTAGTGTTACTTTAGGGTTAGGGTTAGGGTTAGAGTTAGGTTTAGGGTTAGGTTAGGGTTGGGGTTACAATTATGTTTAGTGTTAGGGTTAGGGTAATTTGGGGTTAAGATTAGTGTTAGTGTTATTGTTAGAGTTAATGTTAGGGTTAGGGAAAGGGTTAGGATTAAGATTAGTGTTAGGGTTAGGGTTAGGGTTTGAGTTAAATTAGGGTTAGAGTTAGATTTATGGTTCATGTTAGGATTAACGTTATAGTTTGTGTTATGTTTAGGTTCAGGGTTAGGGTTAGGGTTATTGTTTGGTTGTGTTATATTTAGTGTTAGGGTTAGGGTTAGGGTTAATGTTATGTATAGGATTAGGGTTAGAGTTACGTTTAGAATTAGGTTAAGGTTAGAGTTAGGATTAGGGTTAGTTTTAGGGGTAGGGTAAATTTTAGGGTTAAGATTAATGTTAGTGTTAGGGTTAGGGTTAGTGTTAGGTTTAGGGTAAGGGTTAGGGTTAAGATTAGTGTTAGTGTTAGGGTTAGGGTTAGAGTTAAATTAGGATTAGGGATAGATTTTTGGTTCGTGTTAGGTTTAAGGTTAGGGTTTGTGTTAGGTTTGGGTTTAGGGTTAGGTTTAGGTTAGGGTTAGTGTTTGGGTTGGGTTATATTAAGTGTTAGTGTTAGGGTTAGGGTTACTGTTAGGTTTATGGTTAGGATTAGAGTTAGGGTTAGTGTTACAGTTAGGATTAGGGTTAGTGTTAGTTTTACGGTTACTATTAGGGTTAGAGTTAGGTTATGTGCTTGGGTTAGGTTTAGAGTTAGGTTTAAAATTAGGGTTAGGGTGAGGCTTAGTGTTATTTTCAGGGTGAGGGTTAGCTTTAAGGTTAGGATTAGGGTTGTGTTTAGGGTTAGGATTAGGGTTAGGTTAAGGTTCGTGTTTAGTTTAGGGTTTTTGTTAGGGTTATGTTTAGGGTTATTATTACGGAGAAAGTTAGTGTTAGGGTTGTATTTGGGTTAGGATTAGGGTTAGGGTTCCTGTTAGGGATAGGGTTAGGGTTAGTGTTAGGTTTTGGATTAGGGTGAGGGTTAGAATTGTGTAGTGATAGGGTTAGTATTAGTATTATCTTAGTGTTAGGGTTAGGGTTATGGTAAGGGTTATGTTTAGGATTAGGTTAACTGTTAGTGTTAGGGTTATGGTTAAGTTTATGTTAGGGTTAGGGTTAAGATTAGAGTTAGGGTTCGTGTTAGGGTTAGGATTAGTGTAAGTTTTAATGCTAAGTTTAGGGTTAGGGTCAGGGTTAGCATTAGTGTTTGGTTTGGGTTATACTTAGTTTTACGGTTAGTGTTAGTGTTTGAATTAGGGTTAGTATTAGTGTTTGAGTTAGGGTTAGGGAGTGAGTTAGTGTTAGGGTTCGGGTGAGAGTAAGGGTTAGGATTAGGTAAGGGTTAAGTTTAGGGTTAGTTTTAAGTTTTAGGTTATGATTTAGGTTAGGGTTTGTGTTATAATTCGGGTTATGATTAGGGTAAGTGTTACATTAGGGTTAGGGTTAAGGTGAGGGTTAGGGTTAGGATTTGGGATAGGATAAGGTTTAGGGTTATTGTTAGGGTTAGGGTTAGAGTTAGTGTTATGTTTAGGTAAGAGTTAGGTTTAGGGTTAAGGTTAGGATCAGGGTCAAGTTTAAACTTAGGGTTAGGGTTAGACATAGGGTTAGCTTTAGCATTGAAATTAGTGTTAGAATTAGTGTTAGCATTAGGGTTATCATTTGAGATAGGGTTAGGATTAGGTTTAGAGTTTATGTTAGGGTTAGGGTTAGGGATAGTTTTGTGGTTAGTATTAGGATTAGAGTGAGGCTTAGGGTTAGTATTAGGATTAGGTTAGGATTAGGGTTAGTGTTAGGAATAGGGTTAGTGTTAGGTTTAGGGTTAGGGTTAGTTTTAATATTAGCATAGGGTTAGGGTTGGGGTAAAGGTTAGTGTTAAGTTTTGGATATAATTTAGTGTTAGGGTTACAGATAAGATTATGGTTAGGGTTATGTAAGTTTTAGGGTTAAGGTTGGGTTAGGGTTAGTGTTATGGTTTGTGTTAGGGTTTTTGTTAGGGTTAGGATTAGGTTTACATTAGGGTTAGGGTTATACTTAGGGTTAGGGTTAGTGTTACGGTTAAGTTTATGGTTAGGTTTATGTTTAATGTTAGGTTGTATTTAGATTTAGGGTTAGTGTTATGGTTAGATAAGTGTTAGTTTAAGGGTTAGGGTTAGGGTTAAGGTTAGTGTGAGGCTTACGGTGAGGGATAGGGTTAGGATTTGAATTATGGTTAGGTTTAGGGTTCTAAATAAGTTAGGGTTAATTTTGGGTTAGGATTAGGGTGAGGGTTACTGTTATGGTTATGGTTATGGTTAAGGTTAGGGTTAGTTTTAAGATTATATTTAGGGTTATGGTTAGGGTTAGTTTTTAGGATATAATTAGAGTTAGAGTTAGAGTCGGATTGTGTTTAGGGTTAGTTTTAGAGTTAGGATTAGGATTAGGGTTATGGTTAGTGTTAGGGTTAGTATTAGGGTTAGAGATATGATTTGTATTAGGGTAAGTGTTGTGGTTAGGGTTTGTGTTAGGGTTAAAGTTAGATTTAGGTTTTGGGATATGGTTAGTAAGAGGGTTAAAGTGAGGCATATTGTTAGGGTTAGGGTTAGATTTGGGGTTACAGGTAGGTTAGAATTAGGGTTAGGTTTGGGTTTAGGGTTAGGGTTAGTGATAGGGTTAAGATTATGGTTAGGGATAGGGTTAGTGTTAGGTTTAGGGTAAGGGTTAGAGTTATGGTTATGAAAGGTATAGGGTTGAGGTTACGGTTATTGTTAGAATTAGGGTTAGGGTTAGTGTTAGGTTTAGTGTTAGGGTTAGGTTTAGGGTTAAATTTAGGAAACGGTTAGGGTTAGTGTTATATTAGGATTAAGGTTATGTTTTGGGTTAGGGTTTGTGTTAGGGTAACGGTTAGGGTTAGGGTTAGGTTACATTAGGCTTACGGTTGGGGTTAGGGTTAGGGTTAAGGATAGGTTTAGTGGTATGGTTATGGTTAGTGTAAGGTTAGGGTTAGGGTTAGGCTTAGGTTTAGGTTTAGTGTTAGGGTTAGTTTTAGGGTTACGGTTAGGGTTAGAGTTTGTGTTAGGGTTAGTGTTAGTGTAAGTGTTAGGTTTAGTATTAGGTTTAGGGTTAGTGTTAGGATTAAGTTTAGTTTTAGAGATAGGGTTAGTGTTACTGTTAGGGTTAACTTTAGTATTAGGGATAGGGTTAGTGATAGGTTTAGGTTTAGGCTTAGGGTTAGGGTTAGTGATAGGTATAGGGTTGAGGTTAGAGTTAGTGTTAGGATTAGGGTTAGGTTTAGGGTTAAAGTTAGGAAATGGTTAGGGTTAGTGTTAAGTTAGGGTTAGGGTTATGTTTGGGGTTAAGTTTTGCATTATGGTTACGGTTAGGGTTAGGGTTAGTGTTACTTTAGGCCTGGGGTTAGGGTGAGGGTGAGGGTTAGGGTTAGTGTTAGAATTAGGGCTACGATTATGGTTAAGTATTGGTTTATTGTTAGGGTTATGGTTAGTTTTAGGGTTAGTGTTAGGTTTTGGGTTAGAGTTAGGGTTAAGTTTAGTGTTAGGGTTATTTTTAGGGTTCAGGTTAGGGTTTGGGATAGGGCTTGTGTTAGGGTTAGAATTAGTGTTAGTGTTAGGGTTAGTGTTAGGTTTAGGATTAGGGTTAGGTTTAGTATTAGGTTTTAGGTTAGGTTTATGGTTACTCTCAGATTAGGGTTAGGGTTAGTGTTAGAGTTAGGTTTAGGGTCAGGTTGAGGGATAGGTTTGGTATTTGGGGTAGGGTTAGGTTTTGGGATAAGGTTAGGGTTAGGCCTAGGGTTAGTGTTAGGTTTAGGGTTAGAGTTAGACTTAGTGTTAGGGTTAGGTTTAGATTTAGGTTTAGTTGTAGGGTTAACTTTAGGGTTTTGGTTAGTGTTAGGGTTAGGGTTAGGGTTACGGTTTGGATTAGGGTTACAGTTACAATTTGTGTTAGTATTAGTGTTAGGGTAAGGGTTAGGTTTAGGGTTAGGGTAAGTATTAGGGTTTTGTTTAGTGTTAGGGTTAAGGTTAGGGTTAGTGTTAGGGTTACAATTAGGGTTAGTGTTATGTTTAGTGTTAGTGTTAGGGTTAAAATTAGGGTTAGTGTTAGTTTTAGGGTTAAAATTATGGTTAGTGTTAGGGTTAGGGTTAGACTTAGGGCTTGTGTTAGGGTTAGGGTTAGGCTTAGGATTAGGGTTAGTGTTAGGGTTGTGTTATGTTTAGGAACAGGGTTGGGTTAGGGTTAGGTTTAGGGTTAGGGTTAGGTTTAGGATTAGTGATAGGTTTAGGGTTATGGTTAGTTTTAGTGTTAGGGTTTGGGTTAGGGTTCATGTTAGGTTTAAAGTTAGGGTTAGTGTTAGTGTTAGATTTAGGGTTAGGGTTAAATTTAGCAATAGTGTTAGGGTTAGGGAGAACTTTAGTGTTGGATTAAGGTTAGGGTTGGTGTTATGTATAGATCTAGGGTTAGTGTTAGGGTTAATATTAGGGTTAGTGTTAGAGTTAGGTTTAGGGTTAGGGTTAGGATTAGGGTTAGATTTAGGGTTAGTGATAGGGTTAGGGTTATGCTTAGGTTTAGGGTTATGGTTAGGTTTAGATTTGTCTTAGGGTTAGTGTTATGGTTAAGGTTAGCTTTAGGTTTAGTGTTTGGGTTAGGGTAAGGTTTAGGGTTAGGTTAAGGGTTAGTGTTAGGTTTTTCTTAGGTTTAGTTTTACAGACAGGGTTAGGGTTAGTGTTAGCATTAGAGTTTGGTTTAAGGTTACAGTTAGGGTTAGGCTTAGTGTTAGGGTTTTTTAGGCTTAGGGTTATTATTAGGGTTAGGATTAGGGTTAACTTTAGGGTTAGTGTTAGGGTTAGTGACTGGGTTAGGTTTAGTGTTAGGGTTTGGGTTTGTGTTAGGGTTAGAGTTAGAGTTAGTTTTACTGTTAGGGTTACCATTAGGATTAGGGTTAGTTGTAGGATTAGTGTTAGTGTTAGGATTTGCATTAGGGTTAGTGTAATGGTTAGTGTCATGGTTAAGATTAGGGTCAGTGTTAGGGTTAGAATTAGGCTTAGGGTTAGTGTGAGGGTTAGTGTTAAGTTGAGGGATAGTGTTAGGGTTAGGATTAGGATTAGTGTTAGGGTTAGGTTTAATTTTTATCATAGTGTTAGGATTAGAGTTAGATTTAGGATTAATGTTAGGGTTCAGGTTAGGGTTAGTGTTAGGGTTATGGTTTCAGTTAGGTATAGTGTTAGATTTAGGAATATATTAAGGGTTAGTGTTAGTTTTAGGGTTAGTGTTAGGGTTAGGTTTAGGAATCATGTTAGGATTAGGTTTAGAATGAGTTTTAGGGCTAGGGTTAGGTTTAGGTTTGCTTTTACTCTTTGGGTTAGGGTTAGGGTTAGGATTAAGAATAGTGTCAGTTTAGTGATAGGTTTAAAGTTAGTATTAGGGTTTGGGTTAGGGTTAATGTTATGGTTAGGGTTACATTTAGGGTTAGGTTTTGTGTTAGTTTTAGGGTTATGTTTAGGTTTACATTTAGAATTATGGTTTGGGTTATGGTTACATTTAGTGTTAATGTACGTGTTAGGTTTAGTGTTAGGGTTAGGGTTAGGGTCAATTGTTGTGTTAGGCTTTGGTTTAGTGTTAATGTTAGGGTTAGGGTTAGGTTTAGGATTAATTATGGTTAGTTTTAATGTTTGTGTTATGGTTAGGATTAGGGTTAGGGTTGGAATTATGGTTAGGATTATCATTATGGTTATGGTTGAGGTTAAGATTAGGGTTAGTTTTAGGATTTCGGTTAGGTTTAGGGTTACTCTTAGGGTTTGGTAAGGGTTAGGGTTAGTGTTAGGGTTAGCATTAGGGTTGGGTTTAGGGTTAGTGTTAGGGTTAGAGTTAGGGTTCATATTAGGGTTAGGTTTAGTGTTAGTGTTAGGGTTAGAGTTAGGTTTAGGTTTGTTGTTAGAGTTTGGGTTAGGTTTGAGGTTAGTGTTAGGGTTAGTGTTAGGTTTAGGTTTAGGTTTAGTGTTAGTGTTAGTGTTAAGATTATGATTATGGTTTGGGTTAGGGTTAGAGTTAGGTTTAGTGTTAGATTTAGGGTAAGTTTTTGTGTTATAGTGAGGATTAGGGTAAGACTTATACTTTGTGTTAGGTTTAGGGTTAAAGATAGGGTTAGGGTTAAAATTAGGCTTAGGATTAGTGTTAGGGTTAGGGTTAGTGTTAGGGTTTGCATTAGGTTTAGTGTTATGGTTACAGTTATGTTTTGATTTAGGGTTAAAATTAAGTTTAGTGTTAGGTTAGGTTTATGGGTAGGATTAGGGTTTTGGTTAGAATTACTACTGGTGATAGGTTTTGGATAGGTTCAGTGTTATGGTTAGGGTTATGGTTGGGTTAGGGTTAGTGTTAGGGTTAGGGTTACGGTTTATGTTTGGGTTAATGTTACGGTTATGATTTGGTTTTGGATTAAGATTAGTTTTAGCATTAGGGTTAGGGTTAGTATTATGTTCTGAGTTAGGTTTAAAGATAGGTTTAGTGTGAGGATTAGCATTAGGGTTAGGTTTAGGTTTAGTGTTAAGTTTAGGGTTAAAGTTAAGGTTAGGATTAGGGTAAGTGTTAGGGTTACAGTTAGTGTTACTGAGTGTTAGGTTTAGGTTTACGGTTAGGGTTAGTGTTTGTGTTAGGATTAGGATTAGGGTTAAGGTTAATTTTGCGTTTTGGTTTAGAGTTATGGTGAATTTTACTGTTAGGATTAATGTTAGGGTTATTGATAGGGTTATAGTATGGTTTCAGGTTAGGTTTAGGGTTAGTGTTATGGTTATTTTTAGGGTTAGGGTAGGGTTAGTGTTAGGGTTAGTGTTAGTGTTAGGGTTTGGTTTAGGGTCATTTTTAGGGTTAGTGTTAGGGTTAGGTTAGGCTTAGGATTCGTGTTACGGTTAGGTTTAGTGATAGGGTTAGGTTTAGGGTGAGTATAAGGGTTAGGGTTAGGATTAGTTTTAGGGTTGATATAAGGTTATGGTTAGGGTTTAGTTAGGGATAGGGTTAGGATTTAGAGTTTGTGTTAGTATTAGGATAAGGAATTGTGTTAGGTTTAAATTTACGGTTAGGGTTAGGTTTAGGGTTACATTTAGGATTTGGGCTATAATAAGGGTTATGGTTAGG
Source organism: Marmota flaviventris (assembly GCF_047511675.1). Classification (NCBI taxonomy): domain Eukaryota; kingdom Metazoa; phylum Chordata; class Mammalia; order Rodentia; family Sciuridae; genus Marmota; species Marmota flaviventris. The sequence goes on from NC_092508.1 coordinate 112,508,064, forward strand.
GTTAGGGTATGTTTAGGTTTCTTGTTAGGTTTAGGGTTTGTGTTAGGTTTAGATTTAAATTAGGGTTAGGGTTAGAGTTAAGGTTATTTTTAGGGTTAGGGTAAGGGTTAGGGTTAGGTTAGGGTAAGAATTTCTGTTAGGGTTATATTTAGGGTTAGATTTAGTGTTAGGTTTAGGGATAGAGTTAGGGTTAAGTTTAAATTTTGGGTTAGGTTTGGGTTAGGTTTAGGGTTAGGGATAGGTTAGGATTAGAATTTGGGTTAGGTTAGGGTAAGGATTATGGTTAGGTTTAGGGTTTGTGTTATGGTGAGGGTTAGTGTTAGGGTTGAGGTTCAGTTTAGGGATAGGTTTCGGGTTAGAGTTAGGGTTAGGATTAGGTTTAATGTTTGTGTTACGGTTAGAGTTAGTGTTAGGGTTAGGGTTTGTGTTAGGGTTAGGGGTAGGGTTAGGGTTAGGGTTACAGATAGGAAAAGGTTTGAATTTAGGGTTAGTGTTAGAGTTAGTGTTATTTTTAAGTTTAGGTTTAGGGTTAGATTTAGGGTTAAGATCAGGGTTAGGGTAAGGGTAGTTCAAGTTGTAAAGTTCAGGTTAGAGTTCATGTTAGGGTTTGGGTTAGTGTTAGGGTTATGTTAGGGTTTTGGTTAATATTAAAGTTAGTGTTAGTGTTTTGGTTAAGGTTAGGATTATGGTTAGGGTTAGGGTTAGTGTAAATTTAGGGTTAGGATTAGGGTGAGGTGAGGGTTAGGGTTATGCTTATTGTTAGTGTTAGGTTTAGGATTAGGGTTAGGGTTGCAGTTAGGATTAGGGTTAGTGTTAGTCTTAGGGATAGTGTAGGATTTATTGTTAGGATTATGTTCACCTTTAGGATAAGGTTTAGGTTTAGGTTTGGGTTATAATTAGAGTTAATGTTAGTGTTAGATTTAGGGTTAGGGTGAGTGTTAGAGGTAGGGTTAGAGTTAGTTTTAGGATTAGGTTTAAGTTAGGGTTAGGGAAAGTGTTAGGATTAGTGTTAGGGTTGGGGTTAAGTTTGGTTTTAGGGTTCGTGTTAAGGATAGGTTTAGGTTAGATTTAGGTTAGGGTTAGGGTTTGGCTTAGGGTTCATGTAAGAGTTAGGTTTAGAATTAGTATTAGTTTTAGAGTTAGAGTTAGGGTTAAGATTAGGGTTAATGTCAGGTTTAGAGTTAGGTTTAGTTTTAATGTAATGGTTAGAGTTAAAGAAAGTGTTAGGATTGGGGTTAGTGTTTAGTGTTAGGAATACGGTTTGGATTAGGTTTCGGGTTAAGGTTACAGTTGATGATATTGTTAGGGTTAGGGTTACTATTAGAGTGAGATAAGGGTTAGGGTTAGGGTTAGGCTTAGTGTTAGTGTTAGGATTAGGGTTAGGATTTCAGTTAGGATTAGGGTTAGTGTTAGTGTTAGGGATAGTGTTAGGGTTAAAGTTAGGGTTAGTATTAGGGTTAGGTTCAATGTTAGGATAAGGTTTAGGTTTAGGGTTATAATTAGAGTTAGTTTTATTGTTAGGGTTAGGGTTAGGGTTAGAATTAGGGTTAAGTTAGGGTTAGGGTTAGGGTTAGGTTTAGGTTTATTATCAGCATTGGGGTTAGGTTTGGGTTTAGGGTTCATGTGAAGGATAGGGTTAGGGTTAGTTTTATGTTAGTGTTAGGGTTTGGCTTAGGGTTCATGTTATGATTAGGGTTAGGGGTGATGTTAGGTTTAGGTTTAGGGTTAGTGTTAGGGTTAGAGTTAGGGTTACAGTTAGGGTTAGCATTAGTATTTCTTTTAGCATTATAATTAGGTTTAGGTTTAGAGTTGCGGTTAGGATTAGGGTTAATGTCAGGTTTAGAGTTAGGTTTAGTTTTAATGTAAGGGTTAGGGTTAGGGATAGGTTTGGGTTTGGGTTAGTGTTAGGGTTAGGGTTAGGGTTTGGTTTATGTTTTGGGTTAGGTTTAGGGTTGAGGTTATTGTTAGGGTTAGGGTTACTGTTAGGTTTAGGTAAGGGTTAGGGTTAGTGTTAGGGTTAGGGTTAGTGTTACGGTAAAGATAAGGTAAGGGTTAATGTTAGGGTTAGGGTTAGGGCTCATGTTAGCATTAGGTGTAGGATTAGTGTCAGGTTTAGGCTTAGGTCTAGGGTTAGTGTTTTTGTTAGGGTTAGGGTTAGGGATAGTGTTATGGTTAGGGATAGGTTTAGGGTTAGTGTTAGGGTTAGGCCTAGTGTTAGGATTAGATTTAGTGTTAGGATTATGTTTAGGGTGAGTTTTACGTTTGGGGTTAGGGTTATGGTGAGTTTTGTGGTTAGTGTGTTAGGGTTAGGGTTAGTTTTAGTGTTAGATATAGGGTTTGTTTTAGCATGAGGGTTAGGGTTAGTGTTAGGGATATAATTAGGTTTTGGGTTATCTTTAGTGTTAAGGTTAAGGTTAGGGTTAGTGTTAGGTTTAGGGATAAGTGTAGGGTTAGTGCTATGGTTTGGGTTAGGGTTACTGTTATTTTTAGGGTTAGGGTTAGTGTTAGGGTTAGTTTTAGAGTTAGGGTTAGGATTAGGTTTTGGGTTGGGTTTATGGTTAGTTTTAGAGTTAGGTTTAGGGTTAGGATTAGTGTCAGTATTAGGTTCAGGGATATGGTTATTTTAGGGTAAGTGTTAGGTTTAGGGTTTCTTTTAGGTTTAATGATAGTATTAGGGTTAGGGTTAGGGTTATCATTAAAGTTAGAATGAGGCTTAGGTTTAGGTTTAGGGTTAGTTTTAGGGATACAGGTAGGATAGAGTTAGTGTTAGGGTTAGTGTTAGGGTTAGGGTTAGGGTTATTGTTGGGTTTAGGGTTAGTGTCAGAGTAAGGGTTAGGTTTAAGTTTATTGTATGTGTTAGTGTTAGTGTTAGGATTAAAGTTAGGGATATTGTTAGGGTTGGGGATATGTTTAGGGTTGATTTAGGGTTAGGTATAGGGCTAGAGTTAGTGTTATGTTAGGGTTAGGGTTTGCTTAATGTTAGGGTTAAGGTTAGGGTTAGGGTTAAAGTTAGTTTGGGGGTTAGGGTTAGGATTAGGGTTCGGGTTTGGGTTAGGGTTAATTTTGGATTTAGCGATAGAGTTAGGATTATTTTTATTGTTAGGTTAGTGTTAGGGTAAGAATTATGGTTTGTGTTAGGGTAAGGTATAGGTTTCTGTAAGGGTTAGGGTTAAAAGATAGGTTTAGTGTTAGGGTTAGGTTTAGGGTTAGTTTTACGTTTAGGGGTTATGATTAGATTTAGGAATAGTGTTTGGGTTAGTGTTATACATAGGTTTAGGGTTAGTGTTAGGGTTAGAAATAGGGTCATTGTTACAGTTAGGTTTATCATTATGAAGAGGTTTAGAGTGAGGCAAAGTGTTCGGTTAAGGTTAGTTTTACGGTTATAGGTAGGTTAGATATAGTGTTAGGGTTAGAGTTAATTTTAGTGTTTGTGTTAGTGTTAGGGTTAGGGTTAGTGACAAAGTTGGTGTTGAGGTTAGGGTTAGTGTTAGATTAGGGTTAGGATTAGTGTTAGGGTTAGTGTTCATGTTACGGTTAGGGTTAGGGTTAGGTAAGGTTAAGATTAGTGTTAGGTTATGGTTAGGGTTATGTTTTGCTATAAGTTTGGTGTTAGGTTTATTGGTAAGGTTAGGGTTAGGTTAACGTTAGTTTTAGGGTTAAAGTTAGGGTTATGGTTAGTATTAGGGTTAGTGTTAGGGTTAGGGTTAGCTTTAAGATTAGTGTTAGGGTTATGGTTCGTGTTAGGATTAGTGTTAGGGTTAGGGTTAGTGTTAGTGTTAGTGTTATGGTTAGGGTTAGGGTTATTGTTACATTTAGGATAATGTTACATTTATGTTTAATATTATGGTTAGGGTTATAATTTGGGTTAGAGTAAGTTTTAGGGTTAGGGTTAGGGTTACAATTAGTATTAGTTTTAGTGTTAGGGTTTGGGTTAGTGTTAGGTTTAGAATTAGGGTTAGAGTTAGGTTTAACTTAGGGTTTGTGTTGGGGTTCTGCTTAGTATTATAGTTTGGGTTACAATAAGGGTTAATATTAGGGTTAGAGTTAGGGTAGGGTTAGGGTTAGCGTTAGTGTTAGGTTTAGGTTTAGGGTAAGGGTTAAATTTAGGGTTAGTGTTAGGGTTATAATTAGGTTTAGGGTTAGTGTTAGTGTTTGGGATAGTGTTATAGTTAGGTTTAGGGTTACTGTTAGTGTCAGGGTTAGGGTTAGTTATAGGTTTAGTGTTAGGTTTAGGGTGAGGGTTAGGGTGAGAGTTAGGTTTACACTTAGGGTTAGGTATAGGGTTTGGATTAAAGTTAGGGTTAGCATTAGGTTTAGTGTTAGGAATAGGGTTAAGATTAGTTTTAGAATTAGTAATATGGTAGGGTTAGGGTTAGTGTTTGTGTTAGAGATAGGGTTAGTGTTAGTGTTAGGGTTAGGGTAAGTGTTAGGGTTAGAATATATAATTTTAGAATTCGTGTTCGGGTTAGGGTTAGGGTTAGAATTAGGGTTAAATTTAGTGTTACATTAGGGCTAGGGTTAGGTAACGGTTTAGGGTTAGGGTGAGGTTTAAGGTTAATGTTAGTGTTAGGGTTAGCTTTAGGGTTAGGTTTAGGGTTGTGTTAGGGTTATGGTTAAGGTTAGGTAAAGGTTAGTGTTTCGTTTAGGTTTTATGTTAGTGTTATGGTTATGGTTATGGTTATGGTGAAGGTTAGTGTTAGAGTTAGGTTCGGGTTAAGGTTAGGGTTTGGGTTCCTGGTAGGTTTAGGATTAGGGTTAGTTTTAGGTTTACGTTTAGGGTGAATATTAGAGTTAGGGTTAGGGTTATTCTTAGTGTTAGGTTGGTTTTATGGTTAGGGTTAGGATACTGTTAGGGTTAGGGTTAGGGTTTGGATTAGATTTAGTGTTAGAGTTAGAGTTAGGTTAGGTTTGGTTAGGGTTAGGTTAATGGTAGTGATAGGGTGAGGGTTTGTGTTATTGTAAGGGTTAGGGTTATTGTTAGTATTAGGTTTAGGTTTAGGGTTAGGGTTAGTGTTAGGGTTAGGGTAAGGGTTAGGTTTAGCATTAGAGTTTGGGTTAGGGTTATAGTTAGGTTTAGGTTTAGTGTTAGGGTTCGGGTTAGTGTTAGTGTTAGGTTTAGTGTTAGGATTAGAGTGAGGTCTAGGGTTAGGATTGAGGTTAGGTTAGGTTTAGGATTATTGTTATGCTTACAGTGAGTGATAGGGTTATGTTTAGGTATGGTTTAAGGTTATGGTTATGGTTACAGTTAGGATTAGGGTTAGCTTTAGAGTTAGGGTTAGGGTTACTCGTGGGTTTAGGTTTATGATAGGTTTAGTGTTAGGGCTAGGTTTACGGTTATGGTTAGGATTAGGATTATAGTGAGGTTTAGGGTTAGTGTTAGAGTTAGTTTTAGGGTTACAGTTAGGATTAGAGTTAGGGTTACAGTTAGAGTTAATGTTAGTGTTATGTTTAGAGTTAGGTTTAGATTTAGGGTTAGTGATAAAGTTAGCATTGGGGTAAGAGTGTTAACATTTGGGTTAGGGTTAGTGTTAGGTTTAGTGTTAGGTTTAGGGTTAGGGTTATGTAATGGTTAGGGTTAGGGTTATGTAAGGTTTAGGGCTATCGTTTGAGTTAGGGTTTGTGTAAGGATTAGGGTTAATGTTAGGGTTACATTAGGGTTAGGGTTATGGTAATGGTTATGGTTAGGTTTAGGGTTAGTGTTAGGGTTACTGTTAGTTTTAGGGGTAGATTTAGGGTTAGGGTTAGTGTTAGTGTTAGGTTTGGGTTAGGTTTCAAGTTAGGTTTCTTGTTATGGTTGGGTTTAGGGTTAGAGTTAAGGTTAGGTTTAGGGTTATTGTTAGGCTTAGTGTTGGAATTAGGGTTAGGTTGAGGCTTAGGGTTAGTTTTAGGGTAAGGGTTAGGTTTAGAGTTAGTATTAGGGTTAGATTTAGGGTTAGGTTTAGGTTTAGTGTAAGAGTTAAAATTAGGGTTAGGGTTAGGGTTAGTTTTAGGGTTAAAGTTAGGATTCGGTTAGGGTTAAGTTTAGTGTTTGTGTTAGGGTTATAGTTAAAAATTGTGTTAGTTTTAGTGTTAGGGTTAGTGTTAGTGTTAGGTTTTTGGTTAGGTTTAGGGTTAGTGTTAGGGTAAGGGTTAGGATTAGGGTTAGTTTTACGTTTTACGTTACGGTTACGTTTTTTGTTAGTGTTCGATTTCTGGTTAGATTTAGGGTTAGAGTTCGTGTTAGGGTTAGGGTTAGTTTTAGCTTTAGCTTTACGTTTTGTGTTATGTTTTATGTTAGGGTTAGTGTTAGGGTTAGTTTGAGGCTTAGGGTTAGTGTTAGGGTTTGTGTTAGGGTTAGGTTTAGGGTTATGGTTAATGTTAGGGTTCCAGTTAGGTTAAAATTAGGTTTTGGATTAGGGCTATGGTTACAATTTTGTGTTAGTGTTAGATTTAGGTTTATGGTTAGGGTTAGTGTTAGGGTTAGAGTTAGCATTATGTTTAGTGTTAGGGTTAAGGTTTGTGTTTATGTTGGGTTTAGAGTTATGGTTATGTTTAAAGATAGGATTAGTGTTAAGGATAGGGTTAGGTTAGTGTTATATTAGGGTTATTGTTAGGGTTACTGTTAGTTTTAGGTTAGGGTTAGTGTGAGGTTTAGGTTAAGGTTGAGGGTTAGAGTTAGGGTGAGTGTTAGGAATAGGGTTAGGGTAAGTGATAGGTTTAGGTTTAGGGTTAGAGTTAGTGTTAGGGTTAGGGTGAGGATTAGTGTTAGGGTTAGGGTTAGGGTTAGGGTTAGGGTTAAAGTTGGATTAGGTATAGGGTTAGGGTTAGTGTTAAGTATTGGGATAGGTTTAGGTTAGAGTTAGTGTTAATGATAGGGTTAGGGTTAGTGTTAGTGTTAGGGTTAGGGTTAGGTTTCGTGATTGGGTTATGGTTAGGGTTAGTGTTAAGTGTAGGGTTAAGTTTAGGGTTAGTGATAGTGTTAGGGTTGGGGTTAGGGTTAGGGTTAGGGTTGGTGTTACTGTTAGGATAAGGGTTAAGTTTAGGTTTCGTGGTAGGGTTAGGGTTACAATTAGTGTTATGGTTAGCATAAAGGTTAGGGTTAATAATAGGGTTAGGATTAGGTTTAGGGTTAGTGTTAGGTTAGAGTTAGTGTTAGGGTTAGGTTAAGGTTAGGGTTATGGTTAGAGATAGTGTTTGTGTTACATTAGGATTAGTGTTGGGGTTACTGTTAGTGTTAGGATTAAAGTTAGGGTTAGGATTAGGTTTAGGGTTAGGGTTAGGTAAAGGTTTAGGATTAGGTTTAGGGTTAGGGTTAGAATTCGTGTTATGTTAAAATTAGGGATAGGGTTTCTGTTAAGTTTAGGGTTAGGGTTAATTTTAGGGTTAGTGTTAGGTTTAGGGTTAATGTTAGGGTTAAAGTTAGGGTTAGGGTTAGGGATAGGGTTCGTGTTTGGTTTAGGCTTAGGGTTAGTGTTAGGTTTAGGTTTAGTGTTTGGGTCAGGGTTAGGATTAGTGTTAGGGTTAGGGTTAGTGTGAGGGTTAGGTTTAGTTTTAGGGTTAGGGTTATTGTTAGAGTTATGGTTAGGCTGAGGGTTATGGTTTGTATGAATTATGATATGTCAAGAGCTTTGTAATGTTTTGAACAACTAATAATAAACAAAGAATCCAAAAAATAAAAGAAAGAAAAAGAAAAAAATACCTAAATATAATTACTCAAAAAATAAAATAAAATAAAGTTAAGGTTAGATTTAGTGTTAGGGTTAGGGTTAGGTTTAGGGTTTCTGTTAGGATTAGGATTAGGGTTAGGTTTGGAGTTAGTGTTAGGGTTAGGGTTTGGGTTAGGGTTAGGGTGAGGATTAGGCTTAATAGTATCATTAGGTTTATTGTTTGTGTTAAAGTTATGGGTAGAGTTAGTGTTAGGATTAGTGTGAGTGTCAGGATTATGGCTAGGGTTAGGTAAGCTTTAGCTTTAAGGTTAGGTTAGGGTTAGGCTTACAGTTTAGGCTTAGGGTTAGTGTTTGGTTTAGGTTTATGGTTTGGGTTAGGGTTAGAGTTAGGGTTAGTGTTAGGGTTAGAGTTATGGTTAGTGTTAGGGATAGGGTTTGGTTTAGTGTTAGGGTTAGGGTTAGGTTTGCGTTAGGGTTATAGTTAAAGTTTTGGTCAAGGTTACATTTAAAATTAGTGTTAAGGTTCATTTTAGGTTTAGGGTTAGGTTTAGGTTATAATAAGGGGTAGGGATAGATTAGGATTAGGTTTATTGTTAGGGTTTGTGTTAGGGTTAAGGTTAGGGATAGCGTTATGTTTATATTTAGGTTTAGGGTTAGGTTATGGTTAGTGTTAGTTTTAGGGTTAGGTTTAGCATTAGAATTTGGGTTAGGGTTAGAGATAATTTTAGAGTTAGTGTTAAAATTGGGGTTAGGGTGAGTGTTTGGTTTAGGGTGAGGTTTAGGGTGAGGGTTAGGGTTAGGGTTATTGTTATTGTTAGGGTTAGGGTTAGCCTTTGTGTTAGGGTTAGGGTTAGGGTTAGGGTTAGGTTTAGTGTTATAGTTAGGTTTAGGTTTAGGATTATAATTCGTTTTAAACTTAGAGTTAGGGTTAGCGTTAGTGTTAGGTTTAGTGTCAAGGTTAGGATTAATGATATGGTTAGTGTTGGGGTTAGGGTTAGGGTTAGTGTTATAGTTAGTTTTAGGTTTAGGTTTAAGGTTCTTGTTAGGGTTAAGTTTAGGGTTAGTGTTAGGGTTAGGATAAGGGTTAGAATTTGTGATAGGGTTAGGTTTAGTTTTAGGGTTATGGTTACGGTTAGGGTTAGGGTTAAATTTAGTGATAAGTTTAGGTTTAGGATTAAGGTTAGTGTTAGATTAGGCTTAGGGTTATTGTTATGTTAAAGTTTGGGTTATGGTTAGTGTTGGGGTTTTTGTTTTGGTTAGTATTGTGATTAGGGTTAGTTTTAGGTTTAGGGTTAAAGTTAGTTTTAGGGTTAGGATTAGGATTAGGTTAAGGTTTAGGTTTAGGTTTAGCATTATGTTTAGAATTAGTGTTACTGTAACGTTAGGGTTAGGGTGAGTGTTAGGATTAGGGTTAGGGTTAATGTTAGGGTTAGGGTTAGGGTTAGGGTTTGTGTTAGGGTTACTGATAGGGTGACATATAGGCTTACAGTTATGGTTAGGATTATTGTTAGGGTTAGGGGCAGGTTTAGGGTAGGTAAGGGTTAGGGTTAGGGTTAAAGTTATTGTTATTGTTAGGGTTAGGGTTAGTGTTAGATTTAGGGTTACATTTAGGGTTAGGTTAGGGTTAGGGTTAGTGTTAGGGTTCATGTTAGGTTTACACTTAGGTTAATGTTAGGTTTAGTTTTAGGGTTTAGGTTAGGGTTAGGGTTAGAGTAAGGGTTAGCATTAGTGTTTGGTTTCGGGTTTGAATGAGGTTTTGGGTTATTGTTAGTGTTAGGGTTAGAGTTAGTGTTAGGATTAGGGATAAGGCTGTGGTGAGGGTTAGGTTTAGGTTTAGGGTTAAGGGTTATCGTTAGGATTAGGATTAGGGTTAGGGTTAGGGTAAAAGTTAGTGTTAGTGTTAGGGTTGCAGTTATGGTTTGTGTGAGAGTTAGGCATAGTTGTATGGTTAGGTTTAGTGTTTGTGTTAGGGTTAGAGTTACTGTTAGGGTTAGTGTTAGTGTTAAAATGTGGGTTTGGTTAGGTAAGCGTTAGTGTTATGGTTAGGTAAAAGTTAGGGTTATAGTTTTGGTTAGGGTTGTTGTTAGGTATACAATTAGGATTAGGGTTTGTGTTAGGGTTAGGGAAAGGGTTAGGTTTTGTGTTAGGGTTACAGTTAGTTTTATGGTTAGGGTTAGTGTTAGTGTTTGGGTTAGGGTTAGTGTTAGGTTTAGGGATAGGCTTATGGTGAGGGTTAGGTTTAGGTTTATGGTCAGGGTTATTGTCAGGGTTTGGATTAGTGTTAGGTTTAGAATTAAAGTTAGGTTTAGGGTTAGTGTTAGGGTTAGGGTTAGAATTAGTTTTAGGGTTTCTTTTTGGGTTAGGGATAGGGTTAGTGTTAGGATTAGTTTTAGGTTTGGGGTTATGAATTGGGTGAGGTTTAGGCTTAGAAGTATGGTTAGGTTTAAGGTTTGTGTTAGGGTTAGTGTTAGGATTAGTGTTAGGGTTAGTGTTAGTGTTAAAATTTGGGTTTGGTTAGGCAAGCATTAGTGTTAGGATTAGGTAAAAGTTATTGTTATGATTTTGGTTAGGGTTGTGGTTAGGTGTAGAATTAGGATTAGGTTTTGTGTTAGGGTTAGGTTTAGGGTTAGGTTTTGTGTTAGTGTTATGTTTAGTTTTATGGTTAGGGTTACGGTTACTGTTACTATTAGGGTTTGGGTTAGGGTTCGGGATAGGATTATGTTAGGGTTAGGGTTTGGGTTAGGGTTAGGATAGGGTTAGTTTCAGGGTTATGCTTCATGTTAGGTTTAGGGTCAGGATTAGGGTTAGTGTTAAGTTTAGGTTTACGGTTAGGGTTAGGGTAGTGTTAGGGTTAGTGTTAAGATTAGGATTTCTTTTAGTTTTGGGGCTAGGGTTACAGTTATGTTTAGGTTTAGTGTTAGGATTAGGGTTAGGATTAATGTTAGGTTTAGGATTAGGTTTAGGGTTATGGTGAGGGTTAGGGTTAGAGTTAGATTTATTTTTAAGTTTATATTGAGGGTTAGGGTTAGCGTTAGGATTATTCTTAGGATTATGGTTATGGTTAGGGTTACGGTTAGGGTTAGAATTAGGGTTAGGGTTAGGGTTATTGTTAGGGTGAGGTTTAAGGCTAAGCTTCATGTTACGGTTAGGGTTAAGGTTAGGGTAAGTGTGAGGGTTAGGGTTGGGGTTACGGATAGAGTTAGTGTTATGGTTAGTGTTAAGGTTAGGGTTAAGTTTATGATTAGGATTAAAATTAGGGTTAGTGTTAGTGTTTGATTTAGGGACAGGGTTAGTGTTTGTGTTAGTGTTAGCGTTAGCTTTAGGTAAGGGTGAGGGTTAGGGACAGATTAGGGTCAGGATTCTGGTTGGGTTAGGGTTTGTGTTAGGGTTAGAGTTAGACTTAATATTAGTGTTAGTGTTAAGGTTAGGATTAGGATTAGTGTTACTGTTAAGGTTAGGATTAGTTTTAGTTTTAGTGTTAAGGTTATGGTTAGGTTTGAGGTTTGGGTTAGTTTCGGGCTTAATGGAATCGTTAGGGTTAGTGTTAGTGTTAGTGTTATTGTTATGGTTAGGGTTAAGTTTAGTGTTCCGATTAGGGTAAGGTTTAGGTTTAGGGTAAAGTTTGGGGTTAAGTTTATTCTTAGGTTTAGGGTTAGGGTTAGATTTAAGGTTAGTATCAGGTTTAGGGTTTGGGTTAAGGTTAGGGTTAGGGTTAGATTTAGTTTTAGTGTTAGGATTAGTGTTAGTGTTATGTTTGCTTTAGGGTTAGTGTTAAGGTTAGGGTTAGGTATAGTGTTAGGGTTTGGTTTAGGCTTAGTTTTAGGGTTAGGGTTAGTGTTATGGTTAGGTTTAGTGTTAGGGTAGGGTTAGAAATAGAGTTGGTTTTGGGTTATGGTTGGTTATAGGGTTAGGGTTAGGATTAGTGTAACGGCTAGGGTTAGGGTTAATGTTAGAACTAGTGTTAGGGTTAGGGTAAGGGTTAGGGTTACAGATTGTGTTAGGTTTAGGAATAAGTATGGGTTAGTGTTACGGTTAGGGTTATGGTTATGATTAAGGGTAGTGTTAGGGTTAGGGTTATGGTTAAGGTTAGTGTTAGGGTATGGGTTAGGGTTAGGGTTTTGCTTAGGATTAGTTTTGTTTTGGGTTTAAGTTTAGAATTTGAGTTAGGATTAGGGTTAAGGTTAGTGTTAGCATTAGGGATATCTTTAGGATTACGTTAGGTTTAGTGTTAGTGTTAGTGTTAAATTTTGCATTAGGTTTAGGGTTAGGGCTAATGGTAGGGTTAGAATTAGGGTTAGGGTTAGGGTTAGCGTTAGGGTAAAATTTAGGGTTAGAGTGTGGGTTAAGGTAAGGGTTAGGATTAGCATTAGGGTTAGTGTTAGGTTTAGAATTAGGGTTTATGTTAAGGATAGTGTTAGGGTGAGTGTTAAGGTTAAGGTTAGGGTTAGGTTGAGTATTAGTGTTTGTTTTACTGTTAGGGACAGTGTTAATTATAGTGTTAGGGTTAAAATGGGTTTAGAGTTAGTGTGATGGTTACAGTTAGGTTTAGGGTTAGTATTTGATCAGGGTTATGGTTCGGGTTAAGGTTATTGATTGGTTTGGTTTGGGGTTAAGTTTATTGTTAGTTTAAGGGTTAGGGTTAGGGTTAGTGTTAGGGTTAGGATTAGGGTTTAAGTTAGAATTAGGGTTAGAGTTATTGTTAGGTTTAGGGTTAGAGTTAGGATTAGGTTAAGGTTAGGGTTGATGTGTAGTGTTAAATTTTGTGTTAGCGTTAGTGTTAGGGTTAGTGATAGGATTAGGTTTAGGTTGAGGGTTAGTGTTAGAATTAGTGTTAGGGTTAAAGATAGTTTTAGGGATAGGGTTAGGGTTAAATTTAAAGTTACTCTTAGGGTTAGGATTAGGGTTTGGTTTAGTGTTAGTGTTCGAATAACTGATTGTGTTAGGGTTCGGCTTCAGGTGAGTGTTTGTGTTAGGGTTAGGGTTAGGTTTATGTTACGGTTAGGGTTAGGGGTAATTATAGTGTTACTGTTAGGAATAGGTTATAGTTAGTGTTAGTGTTACGGTTAGTGTTGGAATTAGGGTTAAGGTTATGGTTAGGTTTATAGTTAGTGTTATTATTAGGGTTAGTTTTATGGTAAGGGTTAGGTTTAGGGTTAGGATTTGTATAAGGGTTAGGGTTAGGGTTATTGTTAGGGTTATGGATAAGGTTATGGTTATATTTAGGGTTAGAATTAGGGTTAGGTTTACCGTTAGGATTATGATTAGGTTTAGAGTTACACTTAATGTTAGTGTTAGGGTTAGGGGTAGAGATAGTGTTAAGGTTTGGGTTAGGGTTTTGGTTAGGGTTAGTGTTACTGTTAGGTTTGGGGTTATGTTTAGGTTAAGAATTAGTGATAGGATTAGAATTGGGTTAGGTTTATTGTTAGGGTTAGGTTTATGGTTAGGGTTAGTGTTATGGTTGGTGTTAGTGTTTGAGTTAGAGTTAAGGTTAGTGTTAGGTTTAGTGTTAGAGTTAGGATTAGACTTAGGGTTCGTGTTAGAGTTCAGGTTATGGTTTGCATTAGGGTTAGTGTTAGGGTTAGGGTTAGGGGTGGGTTTAGGGATAGGTTTAGGGATAGGTTTAGGGTTAGTGCTAGGGTTAGTTTTAAGGTTAGGTTTAGGGTTAAGTTTAAGGTTCGTTTTAGGGTTAAGTTTAGGTTTAGGATGAGTATTAGAGTTAGAATTAATGTTCATGTTAGGGTTAGGGTTAGTGTGAAATTTAGAGTTATGGTTAGGTGTATTGTTAGTGTTTGTGTTTGTGTTAGGGTTAGGGTTTATTATACTGTTCGGGTTAGGGATAGGTTTAGAGTTAGTTTCAGGTTTGGGGTTAGGTTTAGGGTGAGTGTTATGAATTGTGTTAGGGTTAAGATTAGTGTTATGCTTAAGATTAGTGTTAGGTTTGGGTTAAGATTAGTGATAGGGTTAGGTTTAGGGTTAAGGTTACTTTTAGGACAAGTGTTAGGGTTACGGTTACAGTTAGGGTTAGTTTTAGGGTTAGGTTTAGGGTTTGGTTTAGGAATAGGGTTAGGGTTATTGTTAGGGTTAGGGTTACAGTTAGCATTAGGTTAAGGTTAGTGTTAATATTAGTGTTAAGTTTTGTGTTAGGGTTAATGTTAGTTTTAGGCTTACATTTTTTTTTAAGTTTAGGGTTAGGGTTAGGGTTAGTATTACGTTTAGGGTTAATGATAAGATTAGGGTTAGTGTTAGGGTTAAGGTGAGGGTTAGGATTAGGGTTAGTGTTGGTGTTAGAATTAGAGTTTGTGTTAGGGTTCGGGTTAGGGTGAGTGTTAGTGTTAGAGTTAGGGTTAGGGTTAGGTTTGTGTTAGGGTTAGGGTTAGGGTTAATTATACTGATAGGTTTAGGGATAGGATTAGACTTAGTGTTAGGGTTAGGGTTAGGGTTAGATTTAGGGTTAGGTTTATGGTTAGTGTTAGATATAGGGTTATGATTAGGGATAGTGTTAAGGTTAGGGTTAGTTTTAGGTTAGTGTTAGGGGTAGGGTTAGTGAGGGTTAAGATTATGTTTATTGTTAGGGTTTGTGTTAGGATTGTGTTAATGTTAGTGTTAGGGTGAGTGTTAGGGTTAGTGTTAGTGTTACGGTTAGGTTTAATGTTAATGTTAGGGTTAGAGGTAGACTTTGGTTTTGTGTTAGAGTTAGGATTACGGTTTGGATTAGGGTTAGTGTTAGGGTTACGTTTAGGGTTGGGTTAGAGTTAGGGTTAGGATTAGCATTAGGGTTAGGGTCAAAATTAGTTTTAATGTTACAGTTATGGTTAAGTTTAAGGTTTGTGTTAGTGTTAAGTTAAATTTTAAAATTAGGGTCAGGGTTAGTATTACAGTTAGAATTATTGTTCGGGTTAGTGTTAGGTTTACGGTGATTGTTAGTGTTAGGATTAAGGTTAGGGTGAAGGATAGGGTTAGGGTTAAATTTATTGTCAGTGTTTTTGTTAGGGTTAGGGTTAGGGTTTATTACAGTGTTAGGGTTATGGATAGTTTTAGGGTTAGTGTTGTTACCGCTGTTGACCAGTGACGAGTTCTTGCTTCCCCAATGTTGAAGAATAACACCAAAGAAGCATGCCGAGGCAAGATCAGAGTAGAAATTAGAAGTTTATTAAAGGACAGCAGAAAAGACTTCTCCCGGAGGAAGAAGGGGACCCAAGAGGTGGAATCCGTGGAAGTGTGGTTGTTTCCCCTTTTTATAGTTTTGGTGATGGAATGTAGGTTGGGAGGCCCGAGGGGTGGGACACAGGTGGGCCAAAGAAGTAATCTGGTCAGGAAGGACTTCTGAGTCATCACCTTTTTGCTGAGGGCTGTTCATTAACATTTCTTTGAGGTGGACTTTGGCCTAGAGCCTTTTAGGGACTTCATTAACATTCCATGAGTTGTCCTGTGTTTTCCCTGAGTCATTCTCTGCATGGTCTCCATTTAAGATTTCATTCGATATTAGACCCGATTTACCTAACTACACTGACTACCTAACTTTAAATCTGGCTTCATTCCCCCCTCTAATTTGGGAACTCCTTACTGCTGTAAGGAAGGGGGGACGAAGAAGATCTTTCTGGCTTCTTCAGGCTGAAAAGGGACGATGTGGGGCAAGCAGTTTGGAGCCCCCTTTAAAAATCGGGTCTATCAAGTGGTCCATGATAGAAGTCTGATTGAGAAGTAATAGGCTGGAGGGCCATTTGAGTGATGGATGGTCTATAAGAGAAACAAGAATTCATTAGTACTGGAACCATATTGTTGCAGCAATAAATGCCATAGCACAGGAATATGCCAATGAGTATGATGGCAAAGACAAAGACTAACAATGTTTTCCACCAGGAAGTACCAAGAACTAGGAGCTAAGATATTGTTTCCATGACAAAGTTGCTGAGGACATGGCTTCTATCTGAGCATGTAAATCTTTAAGGACATTTGTCACATTGCCAGAAATGTCAGGGATGTAAACACAACATTTAACTTTTAGGGTTACAGACGTTCTTTCCCTTAAGATATAGTTTAATAATTTAATGTCATCTGATCTTGCAAAATCCTTTTACTAGTATGACCTCTGTGTCTAATAGTGAAATCTTTAATTCTGTTACTTAGGGCTGGATAAAAATACTAGCAAACACTAGCCTACCTGTGTAGGTTAGAAATAAAGGCCTTAAACTAAAAACTACTCTGGCAGTTCCTTTTGATAGTTATCAGGCATTCCTGTCTGAGAATCTCTTTTGCAGCCTCCAGTTTACTATTATCATTTAAAATGTCCAGGAATAGCTGTGTTTTGGCTTTGACTGTCTTTGCTAAGTGTTTAAGATGAAGCAAGTCAAACTGACTTTTGTTTCTATCTATTGTTAACAGTCAGCTGAGTTTCCCTGGGAGTCCTCAGGAACTTCACAGCAGCTTCTCGGTTCTGCTAGTGCCATTTGCGCTGCTAGTGCCATTTGCGCTAGGATGGGTTCAGGCCTTGCTTGACCATGTGGCTTCCATTGGAAGCATCAGGGATCTCTCCCTTTTCTGATGACCCTCCTCTTCACAGCAAATGCACTGATTGGCTTTCTGTCCTCCACTGGTCTCATTAATCACACTGATCGGGAGGTTATGTGGCCTAGAGTTGCAAAGCTCTTTGGAGAAGTCCCCTATTCTCTGATTCAGACTGACTCAGAGGGCAAGAGCCAAATATTGGTTTTCTTGGCCCTTTTAATTTAACTTTAATTTTAAAACTTAATCTTAAACATCCAGCAAATAAGTTTCAACAGCCTTATATTAAGAGTACTGGGCTTTATTGTCTATCTCTCTATCCTGTAAGAGATTACTCCTTATCTTAAATTAACCCAGGTTGTGTGTTCTTAAATCAGTACCTCTGTAAAACATTAACAGGCAATCTTAAATCATTTATAAGAAACTACAAAATAAAATTATCAAGAGTAAAATATTTAGTTCATATAATAGCTACCTTGAATTTTGGTGGAGTATATCCCCTGTTTGAGATCCTGGCAATCATGAGAAAACCAACTTTTGGACACAACTTTAAATGTACTGAAATTTGGTCTACTTGTTTCATAGTCATTCTCACATGTAGTGAGATGGGACATAGAGCCTTATCTCAAGTAAGGCGGGGCTCTTCATAGATCTTAAATACTGTAGTTCTGAAACTGATCTTTGCTTTTTTTAAACATCATTTTACAAAGCCTACATAAATTGTTGTGAACTTGAGCAAACACAACATAATATCACATCTAAAACATGAATTAAGGAAAGGCTGAAAACTTTTAACCTTTTGTAGAAAAGTAGCAAAGTACTTTTGTGTTTTGCAATAAAACCTTTACATAGATTAGGCTCTCATTAACTTAAAAATACATTTAAATTGTATCTCAGTGTAAAAAGTAACATGGAACTTTACATAACTTATTGATAACAAGTCCAGTCATAGAACAAAAATGATAAATAAATTTCCAACATGTTTTTCTTTTAAGCCTAAAATTACCATACAACTTTAGAACACAACTTGATATAATGCTCTTTCTTAAAGCTTCTACCTAACAGACTTGTGTACCTGGAAGATATGAACACATTAATAGCACCAATTACATTGATGTTTTTATATTAACCAAGTTTACCTTTTAAAGAAATAATATAGCACAATTCTCTAAAACAACATCAATTCTTTAACCAGCTGTTTAATTTCTTTAAGATTACTTGCTCAAAAACTTACACTTATAAGCAGCTTACACAGACCTTCTTTATATCACTTACTTAAACCCTCTTAATTACTTAATCATATAGACTCTTATCCAGAAACACATTTTCCCTCTATTAAATCCATACCTATAACCTTTTAGTTTCTCTTTATTACCTGTTAACCTCCTTCTGTTCACATTTTGAAACAATACTTGTAAATTTTTGAATTTAAGCAGATTTAACATTTTATTAGGGCCTTTTTGAACACCTAGAAAAAATTATAAGCTTAATTTTAAAGACGTCTTCTTTCATCTATTTACCAAATTTAAATTGAACCATTTGAATCACGTGAATCAAAGATATTTGGATCCATTTTTAAAATTTTTCATGAGCGCTCCTCATCTATCAATTGTCATATCACTGCATGATATATGGACATACACACATACAGACATACCAACATAAAACACGTAACACAAGTGTAACACATAACACAATAGTAAAGGTCTTGTAGCTTTCGCAGGTGAAATCTCATTGCAATGTTTAAAAAAAAAAAAAAAAAACTCCAGTTGATCAAAAATAGAACTTATCAGAAAAACATTAACTTGTCTGTAGGATCAAAATCATGAGCTCAAAAAAAAAATACAGAATCTAAGAAAAAAGCAAAAGTCCTAGAAAAAATTGACCAGCCAGTAATTAGTAAATGCCATACAATTTACTCTTTGGTTTAATCTAGTTTGAGTTCCCATAAAAAGACACTTTTACTCTTTTTTTTTCTTGGGCCTCAGATCTGTCTCCTACTGAGTGCTCCAGGCTTCTTCTATTTGCATATCAACTTAAGTCCTGGCTGAGGTCTGGAAGGAACTGGGAAAACTGGAATTCTGAGCAGAAACCTCATGCCTAAGGCATTTTAACCATAAGTCACAATTTTCAGGTTTGGATGTTGAAAATTATGATACAAGTTTAAGATACAATTTACAAAATTTCATAACTTTACATTTTCCTACACTAGAAAAACTTGCTCACACAAAACTGAAAATAGGATCTTAATAATAAAAAGGCTACCACAGAAGAAATTTCTTCAGGATCTTAAGCCACTTTCTTTGTTCTTAAGTTCCTAAAGTAGTATTAAGTTACATTAAATCACCTGAAAAAATTTTAAAAAGAACCACACACTACCATGTGTATCCAAAATTAAGCTTTAAAAATTTAAGACTGTTGCTATTCAATGTTATTTCAATAAGCCAGACCAAAGTTCCAATTCAACATTTTTCCTAAATCTTACACACTGAGGGGAACAGATACCATATCATAATTTACTATCCTTGCTCAAGTTAATGCACTGGTACACCTAGTGAAATCTTCTCAGGCTACCCAGTTCAAAATAAAACTAAATGATTGGGAGTTACTTGCCAACTTGGAAGTAGAGTTCTTTTAATTTTCTATCCTAAGTATTTAAATTCTCTGGCATGAATTATCTGGAATCACAGATTAAACAATTACCTAACCCCAACTTTCAACTGCAAGATTATGCAATGCTTCAAACTCATTTAGATACCAGATTGTTACAATAAAAAGATTATCTTTTAGATACACATTTAGCCAAGATCATCCCCAAGAAACAATCTATAATAACCTTTAAAACAGACCAGATAAGAAAAAAATCTCTCCAGGTTTCGAACTTCCATTTAATTATGACTCCTATCAGTGGCACCTTAGATTTCCCATGAGTGGACCAGATGTTTTCACATAGGGGCAACTATAGGTGTAAAATCAAGGGTCTCAGTGTGACTGACTTTACTGCATTCAGGTGGAGTAATCCTTACAGTGCAGGGAAGGAATGAGGAATTTCCCCAAAGCGAAAATGGCTCTGGCAGCTGCTGGTAGTCCTCAGTTTCCCTTTTACTTACAGGATTAGCTCCTTTGTATAGATCCAATCCCAGGCAATCTGGCATATCTCCTAACTTTCCAGTAGAGTCAGTTTTTATCTGCCTTAGGTCTTGAAGGTGGAAGGGGGTATGTACTTTGATCAGCCCAAATTTTTCTCTTGATTCTTTTTCCTCAGTGAGTCCAAGATTTTTTCTCTTCATGGCAGATATCATAGCTAAGTCTACTTTACACTGTTGGCATAATTTAGGATTTTCCCTTAGAGCAAAGAAAATCTGAACATACAGCACCTCACACCATTTCCTTTTTTGTAAATTTTATCAAACTATAAAATTGTATTAAAATTGATATTTCCCTCTGGTGGCCAGGTTTCTTCATCAGAGAGTTTGTATTGAGGCCAGGCCAAGAAAATGAGGCACTTTTTCTTGAGCATCTGAGGTTCAAATTTATCCCAACTTTTCAATACGCAGGCTAGTGGTGCACCTGGTGTATTGGAGAGAGAGAAGCTCCTGTCTGAGTGAGAAGAAAACAGGACTCAGGCGCCCCCGCCGTGCCGGAGAAAACTGTTCTCATTAGGGACGTCTCCCTAAGCTTGAGCTTCCTAAAAGGTCCAGAAAACCCGTCTCTCACCTTGCTTTGCCAAGGGGTTTCTGGTCTCCTTTAGCAAAGTGCTAGGGTCTCAGTTTGCCCTGTGCCAGAGACCCTGGGAGGATTCAGACTTAAGGGCATTACTGCTTATCCTCCCGGCCACTAAAAACCCATTGCAAAAGAGAAACATGCGCTCTTTTGTTGCCTTTGTTCTGTAGACTAAAGGAGCCACCTAAGTGTTAAGGAATATCTACTGGTTGTAAGGTAGCAGATTACCAGAGGAGTTGATTCTAAAAATGCCTCTAGCAGCTTAGGGAACACAACACATTTTAAACATTGGGATGGTAAAACAGACTAGTTAAAGTTACCTATGCATCTTAAGGAACCTGGGCAGATTTTACTAATTATCCCATGCCTTTCTCAGTCCTACAACCTGAATTGCTAACATTTCTGACCTGAGAAGGAAGGGGAGCATCCAGGAGGAATGGATGCAGGGTTGGGAGTGTTGCGTAGCCCATACGGAGGCAAATGTGATTGGGGCTTTCCCTCAGTGCCATTCATCTACCAATCACCCTAGATGCCACTGAGGGCCGTTGGGAGGGGGCTCAAGAGAAAGGAACCTTAAGAATATGTCTGAGTGTAGCCCAGACCAGAATTCCGCAGTTGTTCCAAACTCCTTCCTCCACCTCCATGCATCCGAGGCAGATCGGGATTCAGGACACTGTGTACTCACGCCAATTGCTCTCCTGGCCCAGACAGAAAAGTTGGAAGTGGCTTTGGCAGAACCCAACATGCCTGCTCTGTATTGAACAGGTGATTGACAGCTGCCTAGGCCGGGAAACCTCTCACCCGAGTCTTGAAGAGTGGTGGTTGCACTAATTGTGTTTAAGTAGCCGTCGGGTGCCCACCTTACCCTCCAGAAAGAAAGAGAGAGAAAGATGCACCTCAAACAGACATGGGGTGCGTGCACTTACCTCAGTGTAGAATCTCGGTGGAACCTCCAATATGTTACCACTGTTGACCGGTGACGAGTTCTTGCTTCCCCAATGTTGAAGAATAACACCAAAGAAGCACACCGAGGCAAGGTCAGAGTAGAAATTAGAAGTTTATTAAAGGACAGCAGAAAAGACTTCTCCCGGAGGAAGAAGGGGACCCAAGAGGTGGAATCCGTGGAAGTGTAGTTGTTTCCCCTTTTTATACTTTTGGTGATGGAATGTAGGTTGGAAGGCCTGAGGGGTGGGACACAGGTGGGCCAAAGAAGTAATCTGGTCAGGAAGGACTTCTGAGTCAGCACCTTTTTGCTGGGGGCTGTTCATTAACATTTCTTTAAGGTAGACTTTGGCCTAGAGCCTTTTAGGGACTTCATTAACATTCCATGAGTTGTCCTGTGTTTTTCCTGAGTCATTCTCTGCATGGTCTCCATTTAAGATTTCACTCGATATTAGACCCGATTTACCTAACTACACTGACTACCTAACTTTAAATCTGGCTTCAGTGTTAGGCTTAGGGCTAGGTTTAGGATTAGTGTTATATTATTGTAAGGGTTACGGTTAAGGTTAGTGTTAGGGTGAGGGTTACAATTAGGGTTCATGTTAGGGTTAGGGTTAGTTTTAGGGTTAGGGTTAGTGTTAGGGTTAGGGTTATTGTTAGGATTAATGTTAGGGTTAGTGTTATGGTTATTGTTAGTTTTAGGGTTAAAATTAGGTTTAGTGTTAGGGTTAGGGTTAGACTTAGGGTTTGTGTTAGGGTTAGTGTTAGGTTTAGGACTAGCGTTAGTGTTAGGGTTAGGGTTAAGGTTAGGATTAGGGTTGGGATAGGGTTAGAGATAGTGTTAATGTTAGGGTTACTGTTAGGGATTGAGTTAGGATTAGGTTTAGGTTTATTGTTAGTGTTAGGATTACAGTTAGTTACGGTTAGAGTTAATGTTAGTGTTAAATTTTGTGTTAGGGTTAGTGTTAGGATAATGTTTAGGGTTAGGGTTAGTGTTAGAATTAAGGGTAGGGTTAGGGTTAGATTTTGTGTTAGGATTAGGGTTAGGTTTAGGATTAGGTTAGGGTTAAGGTAATAGTTAGGATTAGGGTTAGGGTTAGTGTTAGTGTTAGGGTTAGTGTTACAGTTAGTGTTAGTGTAAGGGTTAGGGTTAGGGTGAGTATTAACGTTAGGTTTAGGGTTGGGGTTATGTTTGTGTTAGTGTTTGTGTTACGGTTAGGTTTAGGTTTAATTATAGTGTTAGGGTTAGTGATAGGTTTAGAGTTAGTTTTAGGGTTAGGGTTAGGGTTAGTGTTAGAGTAAGGATTAGGTTTAGGGTTAGTTTAGGGTTAGTGTTATAGTTAGTGTTAGGGTTAGGGTTCGTTTTAGAGTTAGGGTTAGGGTTAGACTTAGGTTTAGTATTAGGAATAGGGTGAGGGTTTGTGTTAGGTTTAAGTTAGGGGTAGGGTTTTGTTAGGCTTAGGGTTAGGGTTAGTGTTAGGGTTACAAATAGTATTGGGGTTATATTTAGTGTTAGAATTAGGGTTAGGTTTAGTGTTAGGATTACGGTAAGGTTTAGAGTCAGAATTAGTGTTAGTGTTAGGGTTAGGGGTAGGTATAGTGTTAGTGTTAGTGTTAGGGTTAGGGTTATTGTGAGGGTTAGGGTTAGGGTTAGTTTTATGTTTCATGTTAGTGTTAGGGTTAAAATTAGGGTTAATGTTAGGGTTAGGGTTAGACTGAGGGTTCGTGTTAGGGTTAGTGTTAGGTTTAGGACTAGCGTTAGTGTTAGGGTTAGGATTAGGGTTAGGATTAGTGTTGGGATAAGGGTTAGAGTTAGTGTTAGTGTTAGGGTTACCATTAGGGTTAATGTTAGGCTTAGGGTTATGGTTAGTGTTAGGTTTAGGTTTAGATTTAGGGTTACATTTAGGTTTTGTGTTAGGGTTATTGTTAGGGTTAGGGTTACGGTTACGGTTACAGTTTGGATTATGGTTAGGTTTAGGGTTAGGGTTAGATTTAGGGTTATGGTTACGGTTAGTGTTTGTTTTAGGGTTTGGGTTAGTGTCAAATTTAGGGTTAGGGTTCAAGTTTGGATTAAGGTTAGAATTAGCGTTAGGTTGGGATTACGGTTAGGGTTAGTGTTATGGTTAAGGTTACGGTTAGGGTTAATGTTAGGGTTTGGGAAAGTGTTAGTGTTAGTGTTCAGGTTTTGTTAGTGTTATGGTTTGTGTTAAGGTTAGCATTAGGGTTAGGGCTAGGGTAAGTGTTAGAGTTAGTGTTAAGTTTAGGATTAGTGTTAAAATTAGTGTTAGGGTTAGGGTTAGTGTTAAGGTTAGGTTTATGTTTAGCGTTAGGTTCAGTGTTAGAATTAAGGTTTAATTTAGGGTTATGGTTATGCTTAGGTTTAGTTTTGGGTTTAGGGTTATGGTTAGGCTTAGGTTTAGTGTTAGGGTTAGAGTTAGGGTTAAGGATAGGTTTAGGGTTAGTGTTAGTGTTAGGGTTAGAAGTAGTGTTAGGGTTATGGTTAGGTTTTGTGTTAGTGTTAGCATAGGGCTGGACTTAGGGTTTGTATTAGGTTTAGGGTTAGAGTTAGAGTTAGGGTTACAGTAGGATTAGGGGTAATGTTAGGGCTAGGGTTAGGGTTAGGGTTAGGTTGAGTTTCAGGGTGAGGGTTAGAGTTAGGGTTAAGTTTAGGGTTATGGTTAAGTTTACATTTAGTGTTAGCTTTAGGGTTAGGGTTAGGGTTAGGATTAATGTTAGGTTTAGGGTTAGTGTTTGTGTTAGGGTATGAGTTAGACTTAGAATTTGTGTTAGGTGTAGGGTTTTAGTTAGGGTTAGGCTTAAAGTTAGATTTAGGATTAGGGTTAGGGTTAGTGTTAGGGTTATGGTTAGTTTAGAGTTAGTGTTAGGGTTAGAGTTGGGTTGTGTTAGGGTTGAGGTTAGTGTTAGAATAGGGTTACACATGTAGGTTTATGGTTAGGGTTACGATTAGTGTTAGTGTTTCTGTTTGACTAGGGTAAGTGATAAGGTTAGTTTTAGGGTTATGTTAGGGTTTTGTTAGGGTTAGAGTTCAGGTTAGGTTTAGAGTTTGTGTTAGGGATAGTGTAAGTGTTAGGGCTAGTGTTAGTGTTAGGGTTAGGGTTATGGTTAGAGTTTGTGTTAGGGTTAGGGTTAGGGTTAGTGTTAGGGTTATGGTTTGGGATATGGTTAGGTTTAGGGTTTGTGTTAAAGTTAGTAGTAGGGTTCTTGTTAGGGTTATGGTTATGGTTAGGTTTATGGTTAAATTTAGTGTTATGTTAGGTTTAGAGTTAGCAATAGTTTAATCAGTGATAAGTTGAGGTTTAGTGTTTGGGTGAGGGTAAGTGTTAGTGTTACAGTTAAGATTAGGTTTAGGATACGGTTAGTGTTAGGGTTACGTTATGGGTTAGTGTTAGGGTTAGCGTTGCAGTTAGGGTTAGTGTTAGTGTTAGGGTTAAGGTTTGGTTTAAGGTTAGGTTTAGTGTTAGGGTTTGTGTTAGGGTTAGTGTAAGTGTTAGGGTTAGGTTTACAATAACAATTAGGGTTAGTTTTAAGGTTATTTTTAGGGTTAGTGTTAGGGTTTGTGTTACGGTTAGGGTTAGTGTTAGGGTTAAGCATAGGTTTAGGATTCGTGTTAGAGTTAGGTTTATGGATATGGTTAGAAATGGTGTTAGGATTAGGAACAGGTTTAGGTTTATTTTTAGGGTTATGGTTAGGGTTAGTATCAGGTTTATGTTTAGAGTTAGATTAAGGGTTTTTGATAGGGTTATGGTTGGTTTAGGGTTAGTCTTAGTTTTAGAATGAGGGATAAGGTTTTTGTTAGGGTTAGGGTTAGGTTTAAGGTAAGTGTTAGGGTTAGTGTTAGGATTAGGGTGAATTTTTAATGTTAGGGTTATTGTTAAGGTTAGGGTTAGTGTTAGGGTTAGGGTTAGGGTAAGGGTGAAGGTTGGGGTTATTGTTAGGGTTAGCTTTAGTATTAGGGTTATGCATAGAGTTAGGGTTAGGGTTAGGGTTAGGTTTTTTTGTAGGGTTAGGGTTAGAATTACAGATAGGTTTATGGTTTGATTAAAGTTTAGGTTTAGAGTTAGAGATAGTGTTAGGGTTACGTTTAGGGTTAGGGTTAGTGTAATGGTTAGAGTTAGGGTTAGTGTTAGGATTAGAATTAGGGTTAGTGTTAGGTTTAGGGTTAGGGTTAGGGTTAGTGATAGGTTAAGGTTTCGGGTTAGGGTTAGTATTAGGGTTAGTGTTAGTGTTAGGGTTACGGTTATGATTAGTTAGGATTGGGTTAGGTTTAGGGTTATGGTTTGGGATAGGGTTTGTGTTAGGGTTAGGGTTAGGTTTAGGGTTATGGTTATGGTTACGGTTAGGTATAGGGCTAGGGTTGGTATTAGGAATAGGGTTTGGTTTAGGGTTAGTGTTAGCGTTAGCATTAGGTTTAGGATTAGTGACAGTGTTAGGGATTGGGTTAGGGTTATGTTTTGGGTTAGGGATATGCTTAGGGTTAGATTTAGTGTTAGTGTTACTGTTAGGGTTAGGGTAAATGTTAAGATTTTTGTTAGGGTTAGGTTTATTGTTAATGTTAGTGTTAGTGTTAGTATTTGTGTTAGGGTTAGGTTTGGGGATAATTTTAGGATTTGTTTTATGGTTAGGGTTATTGTTAGTGTTAGAGTTAAAGTTACGGTTATGATTAGGGTTATGGTTGGTTTAGTGTTAGGGTTAGTGTTAGTTTTCAGGTTGGTATAGGGTTAAGGTTAGTGTTTGTGTTAGGGTTAGTTTTAAGTTTAGTGTTAGGTTAGGGTTACAGGAAAGATTAGTATTAGGGTTATTGTTAATGTTCGTGTTAGGGTTTGCATTAGAGTTATGGTTAGAGTTAGGGTTAGAATTAGGGTTGGGATAGGGTTAGTGTTAGGGTTAGAGTTGGGGTTAGCAATAGTGTTATATTTAGAGGTAGGTTTAGGTTTTGTGTTAGTGTTAAGGTTAGGGTTAGACTTAGTGTTATGGTTACCATTAGGGTTAGGGATATCGTTAGTGTTAGGGTTACCATTAGAGTTAGCTTTAAGGTTAGTGATTGCATGAGTTTTAGGATTAGGTTTAGGGTTAGGTTTAGTGTTAGGGTTTGGATTACGGTTTGTGTTAGCATTAGGGTTAGGGTTAGTTTAGGTTTACCATTAGTTTTAGGGTTAGTGTCACGATTAGTGTTAGTGTTAGAGTTTGCGTTAGGTTATTGTTAGTGTTAGGGTTAGAGTTAAGTTTAGTGTTAGGGTTTTTGTTAGGGTTAAAATTATGGTTAGTGTTAGTGTTAGGTTAGAGTTAGGGTTAGTGTTAGTGTTAGGTTTAGGGTTAAAGTTTGTCTTAGTGTTAGGTTAGTGTTAGTGTTAAAATTAGGGTTAGGGTTAAGTTTAGGGTTAATGTTACTGTTAGGGTTAGGGATAGTGTTAGTTTTAAGAATAGGTTTAGGTTAGTGTTAGGATTACGGTTAGGTTTAGGTTAGTGTTAGGATTAGGGTTAGGGTTAGTATTAGGGTCAGGGTTAGGGTAAGGGTTAGGAATAGGTTTAGTGTTAGGGTTAGGGTTAGGGTTATGGTTATTGTTAGGGCTAGAGTTACAGTTAATATTAGCATTAGGTTTAGAATTAATTTTAGTGTTTAATTTTGTGTTAGAGTAGTGTTAGGGTTATTGTTAAGGTTAGGTTAGGTTGAGGGTTAGATTTAGTGTTAGGGATAAGTTTAGTGTTAGTGTTAGGGTTAGGGATAGGGTTAGGGTTAGGGTTAAGTGTATTGTTAGGATTAGGGATAGGTTTCTAGGTAGTGTTAGGGTTAGGGTTAGGGTTAGTATTATGGATAGGGTTAGGTTCAGTTTAGGATTAGTGTTAGTTTTAGCTTTAGGGTTAGAGTTTTTTTAAGGCTAAGAATTAGGGTTAAGGTTAGGGTTAGGGTTAGTTTTAGTGTTAGGGTAAGTTGAAGGTTAATTTTAGAGTTAGGTTTAGAGTTAGGGTTAGGGTTAGTATTAGGTTGAGTGTTAAGGTTAGAGTTTGGGTTTGTGTTACGTTTAGGGTTATGTTTATGGTTAGAATTAGTCATAGGATCAGGGTTGGGTTTAGGTTTAGTGTTAGGTTTAGGGTAGGTTTAGTGTTAGGGTTACTGTTAGAGTTAGGGTTAGGGTGAGGGTTAGTGTTAGGATTTAGTGTTAGGATTAGCCTTAGGCTTAGGGTTAGAATTCATGTTATGATTAGGGTTAAGATTGGGGTTAGGTTAGTATTAGTGTTGGGGTTAGGGTTAGGGTTAGTTTTAGGTTTGGTGTTAGGGTTAGGGTTAGTATTAAGGTAATGGTTTGGGTTTGGGTTAGTGTTAGGTTTAGGGTTGCGGGTAGCGTTAGTGTTAATGTTATGGTTAGGGTTATTCTTAGGGTTAGTGTTAGGGTTAGGGTTAGGTATAGTGTAAGTTTAGAAAAAGATTTAGGGTGAGAGTTAGGGTTAGGGTTATATTTAGTGTGAGTGTTATGGTTACGGTTAGGGTTAAGGTTAGGGTTAGGGTTAGGGTTAGTGTTAGGGTTAGGGTTAGGGTTTGTGTTAGGTTTAGTTTTAGGGTAAGTGTAAGATTAGGTTTATGGGTAGGATTAGGGTTAAGGGTAGAGTTAGTGTTTGTGTTATGGTTTGCATTAGGCTTAGGGTTAGTATTAGAGTTAGGGTTTGTGTTAGGGTTAGTGTTTGGGTTTGCATTAGGTTTAGTGTTAGGGTTAGGGTTAGGGTTCATGTAAGGGTTAGGGTTAGGGTTAGTGTTAGTGTTAGGGTTTGGGTTAGGATTAGTGTTAGAGTTATGGTTAGGTTTAAAATTAGGGTTAGGATTAGGATTAGTGTTATATTTATGGTTAGGTTTAATGATAGGTTTAGTCTTAGTGTTTGCGTTAGGGTTAGGTTTAGGTTTAGAGTTAGGTTTAGCTTTTGGCTTAGGCTTAGGGTTAGTTTTAGGTTTGGTATTAAGGTTATGGTTACTGTTAGTGTTAGGTTTATGATTAGTGTTTGGTTTGGTGAAAGTGTTAGGGTTATTTTTAGGTTTAGGGATTGGTTTATTGTTCGGGTTGGGGTAAGATTTAGGGTTAGGTAAGGTTTAGGATTAGGTTTACCACTAGGTTTAGGGTTAGTGTTAGGGTTAGTGTTAGGGTTTGCATTAGGTTTAGGATTAGTGATAGAGTTAGGGTTAGGGTTAGTTTTAATGTTAGGGTTAGGGTTCGTGTAAGGGTGAGGGTTAGGGTTAGTCTTAGTGTTCGGGTTTGGGTTAGGATTAGTGTTAGGGTTATGGTTAGGTTTAAAATTAGGGTTAGGTTTAGGGTTATTGTTATATTTAGGGTTAGGTTTAATGATAGGGTTAGTCTTAGTGTTTGCATTAGGGTTAGGTTTAGGGTTAGAGTTAGGGTTAGTGTTAGGCTTAGGCTTAGGGTTAGTTTTAGGTTTAGTGTTAAGGTTAGGGTTAGTGTTAGTGTTAGGTTTATGATTAGTGTTAGGTTTGGTGTAAGCATTAGGGTTATTATTAGGTTGAGGGATTGGTTTATTGTTCAGGTTGGGGTAAGGTTTAGGGTTAGGTAAGGTTTAGGATTAGGTTTACTGCTAGGTTTAGGGTTAGGGTTAGGATTAATATTAGGGTTAGGCTTTGGGTTAAAGTTAGGTTTAGGGTTAGTGATAGGATTAGTGTCAGGGTTTGTATTAGGTTTAGGGTTAGTGATAGGGTTAGGGTTACATTTAGGATTAGGTTTAGGGTTAATGTTAGGCTTAGTGTTCAGGTTACGGTTAGGTTTAGTGTTTGGTTTAGAGTTAGGATTTGTGTTAGGGTTGAGGTTATGGTTTGTGTTAGTGTTTGGGTTATGCTTAGGATTAGGTTTAGTGTTAGGATTAGTGTTAGTGTTAGGGTTTATATTAGAGTTAGTGTTAGGGTTAGTTTTACTGTTAGGATTAGTGTTAGGGTTAAGTTTAGTGTTATTGATTGTGTTAGGGTTAGGGTTAGGGTTTCATTTAGGGTTAGTGTTAGGGTTAGTTTTCCAGTTCGTCTTAGGGTTAGGGTTAGGGTTAGTGTTAGGTTTAGTTTTAGGGTTAGGGTTAGTGTTATGACTATGGTTAGTGTTAGGGTTAGTGTTAGGTTCAGGAAAGCTTTTAGGATAAGTGTTAGTGTTAGGGTTAGGTTTAGGTTTAGTGTAACAAATAGAGATAGGGTTAGGCTTAGGTTAAGTGTTAGAGTTAGGGTTACTGTTAAAGTTAGTGTTATGCTAAGGGTTAGGATTTGGGTTATGTTAAGTGTTAGTGTTAGTTTAAGAGTTACGTTTAGTGTAAGGGTTAGGGTTAGACTTAGAGTTGGGTTTAGGGTTAGGGTTAGTGTTAGGGTAAGGTGTAGGATTAGGGTTAGGTTAAGTGTTAGGTTTAGTTTAAGAGTTAGGTTTACGGTTAGGTTATGGTAGGTTTTAGGGTAAATGTTAGGGTTAAAGTTAGGATAAGGTTTAGGTTTAGGTGTAGGCTTATGGATAAGATTAGGGTTAGAATTAGTGTTAGGTTAGTGTTTGGGTAAGTGTTAGGGTTACGGTTAGGGTTACTGTTAGTGTTAGGTTTAGGTTTAGGGTTGGGTTTAGGGATAGGGTTAGGGTTAGGGTTAGTTTTAAGGTTAGGGTTAGGTTTAGGATTAGTTTATGGTTAGCGTTATGATTAGGTTAAGTTTAGAATTATGGTCTGGGTTAGGGTTTGTCTTCGGTTTATGGTTAGTGTTAGGGTTAGGGTTAGGGTTACGGTTAGAGTTAAGATTAGTATTATGGTTAGTTTTAGGGTTTGTGTTAGGGTTACTGTTAGGATAGGATTGGGATTATGGTTACAATTAGCTTTAGGGTTAGGGTTAGGGTTGGTGTTAGGGTTAAGATTATGGTTAGGGTTTGTGTTAGGGTTTGTGTTATGTTTAGGGTTAGTGTTAGGGTTGGATTCGGTTTAGGGTTAGTGTTAGGGTTAGCATTAGGGTTAGGGTTAGCATTTGGTTTAGGGTTAATGTTAGGGGTAGTGTTAAGGTTAGGGTTAAAAATAGGGTTAGTGTTAGGGTTCTGGTTATGTTTATGGTTAGGATTAGTGTTTGGGTTAGGTTTATGGTTAGGTTTAGGGTTCTAGTAAGTGTTGTTAGTTTAGAGGTAAAATTAGGATTAGAGTTATTGTTAGTGTTAGTGTTAGGTTTGTGTTAGGGTTAATGTTATGGTTATTGTTAGGGTTAGGGTTAGGGTTGGGATAGGGCTAGTGTTAGTGTTAGGGTTAGGGATTGTCTAGGGTTAGTGTTCATGTAAGGATGAGAATTGGGATTAGTGTGATGGTTAGGGTAAGAGTTAGGTTTAGGGTTCGTGTTAGTGTTAGAGTTAGGGTTAGTTTTAGCAATAGGGTTAGGGTTAGGGATAGGTTGTTGTTTAGTGTTAGGGTTAGTGTTAGAATGAGGGTTAGTGTTATGTTTAGGGTTAGGTTTAGGGATAGCGTTAGTGTTAGAGTTAGCCTTAGGTTTTGGTTTAGGTTTAGTGTTAGGGTTAGCAGTATGTTTAGGTTTAGGTTTAGTTTTAGTGATAGTGTTAGGATTAGGTATAATGTTAGGGTTAGGGTTATGGTTAGGTTTAGGTACAGTGTTAGGGTTAGTTTTATGGTTAGGGTTAGTGTTAGTGTTCGGGTTAGGGTAAGATTTAGGGTTAGGTTAAAAACTAGGGTTAGGTTTAAGGTTAGGGTTAGGGTTAGAGTTAGTGTTAGGGTGTGGGTTAAGTTTAGTGTTAGGATTAGGATTAGATTTAAGGTTTGTGTTATGATTAGGGTTATTTTTAGGTTTAGGGTTACAGTTAGGATTAGGGTTAATTTTAGGTTTAGTTTTAGGGTTAGTGTTGGGGTAAGGTTTAGGGTTATGTTTAGTGTTAAGGTTTGGTTTAAAGTTTGTGTTAGGGTTAGGATTAAGGTTAGTGTTAGTTTTAGGATTACCTTTAGGATTAGAGTTAGTGTTAGGATTAGTGTTAGTGTTAGGGTTTGCGTTAGGGTTAGTGTTAGGGTAAGTGCTATGGTTAGGGTTCATGTTAGTGTTAGGTTCTCTGCTAGGGTTAGAGTGAGGCTTAGTGTTAGTGTTAGGTTTTATGTTACGTTTAATGTTAGTGTTAGGTTTAGGGTTAGTGTTAGGTTTAGTTTTAGGGTTATGTTAGTGTTATGGTTAGGGTTAAGGTTCGTCATAAAGTTAGGGTTAGAGTTAGAGTTAGGATTAATATTATGGTTAAGGTTAGGGTTAATGTTAGGGTTACAGTTAGGGTTAGGATTAGGTATAGTGTTAGGTTTAGGAATATGTTTAGGGTTAGTTTTAGGGTTAGTTTTATGTTTAGGGTTAGTTTTATGGTTATGGTTAGGGTTAGGATTAGTGTTAGGGTTTGGGTTAGGTTTAGTGTTGGATTACAGGTTAGGGTTAGTGTTAGTGTTAGGCTTAGGGTTTGAGTTAGGGTTAGGGTTTGATTTAGGGTTTGGGCTAGAGTTACGGTTAGGATTAGGTTTTGAGTTAGGGTTAGTGTTAGTGTTAAACTTTGCGTTAGAGTTAGTGTTAGGGATAGTGTTAGGATTTGATGTATGGTTATGCTTAGTGTTAGGTTTAGGGATAGGTATAAGTTTAGGCTTACTGTTATGTTTAGAGTTATGTCTATGGTTAGGGTAAGTGTTAGGGTTAGGGTTAGGGTTAGGGTTAGGTTTAGTGTGAGTGTTAGGGTTAGGGTTAGGTTTAGGTTTGGTGTTAGTGTTTGGTTTAGGGTAAGGGTTAGGGTTAAGGATAGTGTTAGGGCTAGCGATAAGTTAAGAGTTAGTGTTAGGGTTAGGGTCAGGGTTAATGTTATGGTTAGATTTAGGGTTTGGTTAAGGGTTAGGATTAAGGTTAGTATTCGCGTTGGGGTTAGGGTAAGGATTAGGGTTAGTTTTAGAATTAGGGTTTGATTTAGTGTTAGGGTTAGTGTTAGGTTTAGTGTTAGGATTAGGGTTAGGGTTTTTTTAGCGTTAGGGTTAGGATTTAAGTTAAAGTTAGGGTTAGGTTAGTGTTATGGTTACAGAGAGAATTAGGGTTAGATTTAGGGTTTAGGTTAGAATTATAATTAGTGTTAGTGTTAGGGTTATGGTTATCTTAGGGTTAGGGTTAGTGCTAGATTAGGTTTAAAGCTATATGATTGAAATATCAAATACACAATCAGTTATAAGTGTTTACTCTGTGGATTTTTTTTGGGGGGGGTCAAAGAAGCTCTAAGCAGAGGCATGCAGGAACAGCTTTCTTTATCTGTGCCTTAGGAGCTAACAAGGAAATTCCAATGTATTTAAAGAGCTGCAACACTTTTTTGGTTTTATTTCTTTTACACTCAGCTGGATTTATGTTTTTTAAGTACAATTGGTTCTGCAAGATTGGTTCTCATAGCTTCAAAGGTTTGCACACAGGAACTCTTTGAATTGTTAGCTTTCACTTTGTTTTGCCCTAAATAAATGGATGAAAATAGAGCTACAAATCAAACATGGTATGTTCTTAAAACTTTAAATTTCACACACAAAATCAGTTCTAAGTGGTCACTGTATGGTTTATTTCTGGTCAATGTAGCTCTAAGCAGAATCTCACAGCAAAATCTTCTCTGTCAGTGCTTTCAAAGCTAGCAGGAAAATTCACATGATCAAAAGAGCTACCAAATTATTTTCATTGGATCGCTTTGATACGCTGCATGACTTATCCCTTTACTAAACTCACATTGTTCCCCAAGTTTATGTCTTCTAGATTCAATGGGTTCCAGACAGGAACAGTTTGAATTTTCAGGTTTCCCTTCATTTTGCACTCTAGAGAAAGATGGAAATAGAGCTACAAATAAAACATTGTTTTTGCTAGATGGTTGAAACTTCACACACACAATCAGATCTAAGTGTTCACTCTGTTGTTCCTTGTCAAAGTTGCTGAAAGCTGATGTAAGGAGGAACAGTTTATTTTTCTTATTTTTTATTTTTTTTTTCTCCACTGTAGGAGCTAGTCGGATAATTCCAATATACTGAAAGAGCTGCAACAACTTTTTCATTCCCTTCCTTGGATCCTCTGCACTTTTCATCTTCGCATAAACACACTTTGCTCTTTATGATTGGTTTTTATAGGTTCAAGGTTTTTCACACATTTTTGAATTTTCTGATTTCAATTTGTTTTGCACTATACAGTGGATTAATATATAACTGCAACTCAAACATGGTTTCTGCTAGCTGCTTGAAACTTGACATTCAACATCAGTTCTCAATGCTCACACTGTTTCTGCTTGAAGTTTTCTTAGCAGAAGCACACAGAAATTGTCTCTACTAACTCGTTTTAGGAGCTAGCAGAAAAATTCCAATACACTGAAAGTGCTGAAACACTTTTTTTCATTGGATTTCTTTTATTCTGGGTGGGGTTCACCCACTTTTTAAACCAACTTAGTACCTCCAGTTTGGGACTCCTAGGTTAACCTGTTTGCACACAGGAACATTTTGAATTTTTAGGTTTTACTTTTTTGTGCACTATAGAGATGGGTAGAAATAAGGCTAAAAATCAAACACAATTGTTCTAGCAGTTTGTAATTTCACACGCACAGTGAAGTCTATATGATCACTCTGTGGATTGTTCCTAATCAAAGTAGCTCTAAGTAGAGGAAGGAAGGAACACATTTATCTATCAATGTTTTTAACGGTAGCAGTAGAATTCCTATGTACTGAAAGAGCTGCAACAATGCTTTTTATAGTATTTCTTGGATACTCAGTAGGGTTCACCCTTTAGTTATACCCACTTAGTACCACAAGTTTTGTGCTGCTAGGTACAAAGATTTGCACAGAAGAAGAGTTTGAATTTTCAGGTTTCACTCTGCACTATAGCGATGGTGGCAAGTGTGCTAGAAATCAAACACGGTTTTGCTAGATTCTTGAAGATTCATACACACAATCATTTCTCAGTGTTCACTCTTCTTTTTCTTTTTTTTTTTTTTTTGGTGGGGGGTTAATGTAGATTTAAGCAGAGGCTTGCAGGAACAGCTTGGTCTTTCAGTGTTTTAGGAATGAGAAGAAAAATTCCCATATACTGAAAGACCTGCAAAATTTTTCATTGGATTTTTTGGATACTCAGGAGGATTCACCATTTCACTAAACACACTTTGTTCCTCATGTTTGGTTCTCTTAGGTTCAACAGTTTTCAGACAGGAACAGTTTGAATTTTCAGGTTTCACTTTACTTTGCATTATACTGGTGGATAAAAATAGAGCTGCAATATCAAACATGGTCTGTGCTAGCTGCTGTAATTTGGCATAAAATTCAGTTCTCATTGCTCACTCTGTGCTTTGTTCCTGGTGGAAGTACCTCTATGCAGAATCAAGCAGGTACAATTTATACTACCTCACTTTAGGATTTTGCAGAAGTATCTCTATGTACTGAGATGTACAACAATAGGTTCAGTGGATTTCTTTGATACTCAGCAGAGTTGACATTTCACAAAATATAATTTGCACCCCAGGTTTGATACTCTTAGATTCAAAGGGTTAGGGTTGGTGTTTGAGTTAGGGTTAGGGTTAGGGTAACACTTAGGGTTAGGGTTAGATTTAGGGTTAGGGTTAGGGTGAGGGTTAGGGTGAGGGTTAGGATTAGGGTTTAGAGTTAGTGTTTTTGTTAGGGTTAGGGTTAGTGTGAGGGTTAGGGTTAGGGTTAGGTTTAGTGTAAGTGTTAGTGTTAGTGTTAGGATTAAAGCTAGGGATAGTGTTAGGGTTAGGGATATGTTTAGGGTTTTTTAGGGTTAGGGTTAGGGCTAGAATTAGTGTTATGGTAGGATTAGGTTTTGGTTAATGTTAGGGTTAGGGTTAGGGTTAGGATTAAGGTTAGTTTTTGGGTGAGGGTTAGGGTTAGGGTTAGGGTTCCGGTTAGGGTTAGGGTTAGTTTTAGAATTAGCAATACGGTTAGGGTTATGGTTAGTGTTAGGTTAGTGTTAGGGTAAGAATTATGGTTTGTGTTAGGGTAAGGTTTAGGTTTAGATTTTCTGTAAGAGTTAGTGTTAAAACATAGGTTTAGTGTTAGGGTTAGGGTTAGGATTAGTCTTACATTTAGGGTTATAGTTAGGTTAAGGATTAATGTTTGGGTTAGTGTTATATATACATAGCTTTAGGGATAGTGTTAGGGTTAGAATTAGAGTTAGTGTTACAATTAGGGTTAAGGTTAGGAAGAGGGTTAGCGTGACACATAGGGTTAGAGTTACGGTTAGTTTTATGGTTACGGGTAGGTTAGGTATAGTATTG
The DNA here is from genome assembly GCF_047511675.1 of Marmota flaviventris. Taxonomy (NCBI): domain Eukaryota; kingdom Metazoa; phylum Chordata; class Mammalia; order Rodentia; family Sciuridae; genus Marmota; species Marmota flaviventris. The sequence continues at coordinate 112,543,153 of NC_092508.1, forward strand.
GGGTTAGTGTTAATGTTAGGGTTAGGGTTAGTGGCAAAGTTGTTGTTGGGGTTAGGGTTAGTGTTAGGTTAGGGTTAAAGTTAGTGTTAGGGTTAGTGTTCATGTTAGGGTTAGGGTTACATTTAGGTAAGGATTAGGGTTAGTGTTAGGTTATGGTTAGGGTTATGTTGTGCTAAAGGGTTTGTGTTAGGTATATGGTTAGTATTAGCATTAGGGTAACGTTAGGTTTAGGGTTAGGGTTAGTGTTAGGTTTAGTGTTACAGTTAGGGTTAGGGTTATGTTTAGAATTAGGGTTATGGTTAGTTTTAGGGTTAGTTTTAGGTTTAGGTTTAGGGTTTGGTTTAGTACTAGGGATAGGTCTAGGGTTAGGGTTAGTGTTTGGTTTACAGTTATGGTTAGGATTTGTTTTAGGGTTATGGTTAGGGTTAGTGTTAGGTTTAGGTCTAGGGTTAGGGTTTTTTTTTTTTAATTTTTTATTGTGGGTTGTTCAAAACATTACAAATTTCTTGACATATCATATTCCACACTTTGATTCAAGTGGGTTATGAACTCCCACCTTCACCCCATACACAGATTGCAGAATCACATCGATTACACAGGAGGATGGGAAAGGCAGCGGAGCACAACAGACACTAGTATGGCAATAGGGTTAGGGTTATGATTAGGGTTAGTGTTACATTTAGGGTTATGGTTATGTTTAAGATTAGTTTTGGGTTAGTATTAGACTTAGATTTAGGGTTAGTGTAGAGTTAGAATTAGGGTTAGTGTTACAGTTAGGTTTAGGGTTATGGTGAGGCTTAGGGTTAGTGTTAGGTTAGGGTTAGGATTAGGGTTAGAGTAAGGGTTAGTGTTAGGGATAGAGTTAGATTTAGGGTTATTGTTAAGATTAGGTTTAGGTTTAGAATTAGGGTTAGTGTTCGAGTTAAAATTACTGTTAGGGTTAGGGTTTGTGTTACGTTAGTTTTATGGTTTATGTCAGGGTTAGGTTTAGGGTTAGTGTTAGGGTTCAGGCTTAGGTTAGTATAAGGGTTAGGTTTAGCGTTAGGGTTAGGTTAATGTTAGGGTTATTAATAGGGATAGAGTCAGGGTTGAGTTTAGGTTTAGGGATAGAGTTAGGGTTAGTGTTACTGATATTTACAGATAGGGTTAGAGTTAGGGTTAGTGATAGGGTTAGGATTAGGATTAGGTTTAGAGTTAGGGTTAGTGTTATGATTAGGATCAGGTTTAGGGTTAGGGTTAGGGTTATTGTTAGGTTTAGGTTTAGTGTAAGTGTTAAGGTAAGGTTTAGGGTAAGGGTTAGGGTAATGTTTAGTGTTAGGGTTAGGATTAAAATTAGTGTTAGTGTAGGTTTAGTGTTAGGTTTAGTGTTAGGGATAGGGTTAGGTTTAGGATTTGTCTTAGAGTTACAGTTAGGGTTAAGGTTAGGTGAGTTAGGGTTCAAGATAGGGTTAGGGTTAGTATTAGTGTTAGGGTTAGTTTTAGGATTAGGGTTAGGGTTAGGTTTAGGGTTCACGTTAGGGTTAAGGTTAGGGTTAGTGTTAGCTTTAGTTTTAAAGTTAGGGTTAGGTTTAGGGTTAGTGTTAGTGTTAGGGTTACGGTTATACTTAGGTTTACGGTTAGTGTTAGAATTAGGGTTAGGTTTAGTGTTAGCTCACGGTTAGAATTAAGGTGAGGGTCAGAGTTAGGCTCTGGTTTAGGGTTATTGTTAGGGTTAGTGGTAGGGTTAGGGTAAGGGTTAGTTTTAGGTTTAGGTTTAGGGTTAGAGTCAAAGTTAGGGTTAGTGTTAGTGTTAGGGTTAGAATTAGGGTTAGTGTTAGTGTTAGGGTTAGGATTTCTCTTAGGGTTACAGTTAGGATTATTTTTAAGATTTCAGTTATGGTTAAAATTAGGGTTAGGGTTAGGTTTAGGTGAGTTAGGTTTCAAGATAGGGTTAGGGTTAGTATTAGTGTTAGGGTTAGGTTTAGGATTAGGTTTAGGTTAGGTTAAAGTTAAGTTTAGGGTTCGTGTTAGGGTTAAGGTTAAGGTAATTGTTAGCTTTAGTTTTAAAGTTAGGGTTAGGGTTAGGGTTAGGGTATAGTTAGGTTTAGGGTTAGTGTTAGGATTAGGGTGAGGTTTAGGGTTAGTTTATGATTAGAATTATGGTGAGGATTAGAGTTAGTATCAGGATTAGGATTATTGTTAGGGTTAGTGGTAGGGTTAGGGTTAGGGTTAGAGTCAAAGTTAGGGTTAGTGTTAGTCTTAGGGGTAGTGTTAGGTTTAGGGTTAGGATTGCTGTTAGGGTTAGAGTTAGGATTAGGTTTATGGTTTGTGTTAGTATTAGGGGTATGTTTAGTGTTAGGGTTACAGTTAGGGTTAGGGTTAGGATTAGGGTAAAATTTTGGTTTAGGGTTAGGTTTAAGGTTAGACTTAGTATTAGTTTTATGGTTAGGTTTAGGGTTAGTGTTAGGATTAGGGTTTAGGTTAGTGTTAGCTTTAGGGTTAGGGTTTGTGTTGGGGTTGGGGTATGGGTTAGGGTTAAGATTAGTGTTAGGGTTAGGTTTAATGTTGGTGTAAATTAGGGTTAGGGTTAGATTTATGGTTCATGTTAGGGTTAAAATTAGGATTCATGTTAGGTTTAGGTTTAGGTTTAGGTTTGGGTTAGGGTTACGGTTAGTGTTAGAGTTAGGTTTAGGGCTAGGGTAAGGGTTAGGTTTAGGGTTAGAGTTAAGTTAGGGTGAGGTCTAGGTTAAATTAGTGTTAGGGTTAGGGTTAGGGCTAGGGTTTGTGTTAGGGTTCAGGTTAGGGTTAGGTTTACTTAGGCTTAGGGTTAGGGTTATGTTTATGTTTAGGTTTAGGTTTAGATTTAGTGTTAGTGTTAGGGTTAGGTTTTGTATCAGGGTTAGGTTTTGTATTAGGGTTAGTGTCAGGGATATAATTTGTGTTAGGGTTAGATTTAGGGTTATGGTTGGATTATGATTTGAGTTAGGGTTAGAATTAGGGTTAGGGTTAGTGTTAGGGTTAAGGGTAGGGTTAGGGTTAGGGTTAGAGTTAGGGTTAGGGTTAGGGTTAGGGTTAGGATTAGGGTTAGTCTTAGGGTTAGGGTTAGTATTAGGTTGATGGTTAGGTTTACGGTTAGGGTTAGGTTTTGTGTTAGTGTTAGGTTAGGATTAGGTTTAGGGTTAGTGTTAGCGTTAGGGTTACAGTTAGGGTTATCATTAGTGTTATGGTTAAGATTAGGGTTTGTGTTAGTATTAGGGTTATGGTTAGTGTTAGGGTTAGCATTAGGTTTAGGGTTAGGCTTATTGTTAGTGTTAGTGATAGTGTTAGGGTTAGAAATAGTGTTAGGTTTAGGGATAGGTATAGAGATAGTGTTAGGGTTACGGTTAGGTTAGTGTTAGGGTTAGGTTAGGTTTAGTGTTACGTTTAGGGTTAAGATTAGGTTTAGTGCTATGTTTTAGTTTATGTTTAGGTTTAGTTTAAATTTAACGGTTAGGGTTAGGGTTACGGTTAAAGTTAGGGTTTGGGTTACTGTTAGAATTAGGTTATGGTTTGGGTTAGGGTTGGGATTAGTGTTAGGGTTAGGGTTAGGGTTTTTTTTAGGGTTAGGATAGGGTTAGGTTTAGGTTTCGTGTTTGGGATAGGTTTAGGGTTAGCCTTACGGTTAGTATTAGGGTTAGAGTTAGTGATAGGTTTAGGATTATTGTTAGGATTAAGGTTAGGGTTGAGGTTAGTGTTAGGTTTAGGGTTAGTGTTAGTGTTAGTTTTAGTGTTAGGGTTAGTGCTGATTTAGGGTTAGTTTTAAGTTTAGAATTAGAAATAGGGTTAGGGTTAGTGTTAGGGTTAGAATTAGGGTTAGGAATAGGGTTATGGTTAAATTTAGCATTAGTCATGGTGTCACTGTTAGGTTTATATTTAGGGTTAGGATTAGAAATAATGTTAGGGTTAGGGATATGTATAGGGTTAGTGTTTCCATTAGGGTTAAAGTTAGGGTTAGTGTTATGTTAGGGTTAGGGTTACTGTTAGCATTACAGTTAGTATTAGGTTTAGAATTAGTGTTAGGGTTGATTTTAGGGTTTCGGTTAGGGTTAGGGTGAGGTTTAGAGTTAGTGTTAGTGTTAGTGATAGTATTATGGTTAGTGTTAGGTTTAGGGCTATGTTTAAGCTTAGAGTTAGTGATAGGGTTAGAGTTAGGGTTAGTGTTACGTTAGGATTAGGTAACGGTAAGGGTTAGGGTTAGGTCAGGATTAGAGTTAGGGTTAGGGTTAGTGTTAGGGTTAGTTTTGGATTAGTATTATGGTGAGGGGTAGGTTTAGGGTTAGTGTTAGAGTTAGGGTTAGGGTTAGCGTTAGGGTTAGTATTAGGGTTCTTGTTAGGGTTAGTATTAGGCTTTGTGTAAGGGTTATGATTAGGGTTATTTTTATGCTTAGAGTTAGTATTACAATAACACTTTCATTTGAAGCGTATGCCAAGTTTGGAATTTTAGGTTTCACTCTGTTTTCTCCTAGAGTGATAGATTCAGTTGGAACTCTAAATCAAACACCGTTTGTGCTAGCTAATTGAAACTTGACACACTAAATTAGTTCTCAGTGGTACATGCATGATTTGTTTCCTCTGGAAGAAGCGCTCAGCAGAGCATGGGAATAACACATCTGAGGCGTTTGCCAAGCTTCCACAAAACTACAAGTTTCCTGAAATCTCAGCAAACATCTTTTCACCCAATTGTGATGATCCTTGGTGGTAATGATTAGTACACCAATCCCACTGGCCCCCAGAAATTCGTTCTTCTAGGTTGAGTCATTCGTTTGCAGTAACAGTATTAATTTTTAGGTTTCACTCTGCTTTCTCTTCTAGTGATAGATGCTATTGGAACTCTAAATCAAACATGGTTTGGGCCAGCTGCTTGAAACTTGACACACTACAGGAGGTCTCATGGCTATATCATGATTTGTTCCTTCTTGAAATAGCCCTAAGCAGAGACTGGGGAAAAACACTTCCATTTGAAAGCATTTCCCAAGCTTCCACAATACTACGAGTTTCCTGAAATATGAGGAAATATTTTTTTCACCCAGTCTTGATGATACTTGTCGTTAATGATCAGTACACCCATACCACATGGCCCGCCCAATTTCGTTCTTCCAGGTTGAAGGGTTCCTTTGCAGTAACAGTTTGAATTTTTAGGTTGCACTTCATTATCCGCTTTAGGGAGAGAAGAAGTTGGAAGCCTAAATCAAACACGGTTTGTGCTAGCTGCTTCAACCTTGACAAACTAAATTATTTCTCAGTGGTACCTGCATGATTTGTTTCCTCGGGAAGAAGCCCTCAGCAGAGCATGGGAATAACACTTACATTTGAAGCGTTTGCCAAGCTTACAGAAAACTACGAGTTTCCTGAAATCTCAGCAAATATTTTTTCACCCAAATTTGATGATACTTGGCTGTAATGATCATTACTCCATTCGCACTTGGACCCCCAAATTTTATTCTTCTAGGATGAAGCATTTGTTTCCAGGAAAACTTTGAAATTTTACGTTTCACGCTGTTTTCTCCTATAGTGATGACGTTGGAACTCTAAATCAAACTCGGTGTGTTCTAGCTGCTTGAAACTTGACACACTGAATTAGGTCACAGTGCACACTCAAAGTTCTCTTACCTCTTGAAGTAGAATGACGGAAAGGCAGGGAATGAACAACTTCATTTGAAAACGTTGGCCAAGATTCCACAGAATTCCGAGTTTCCTGAAGTCCCAGCAAATATTTTTTCACCCAATCTTGATGATACTTGGAGGTAATGATCATTACTCCATTCAAATTGAAACCCCAAATTTTATTCTTCTAGGATGAAGCGTTTGTTTCCAGGAATACTTTGAAATTTTAGGTTTCACTCTGTTTTCTCCTATAGTGATAGATGCAGTTAGAACTCTAAATCAAACACCATTTTGCTAGCTGCTCACACATTGACACTAAATTAGTTCGCAGTGGTACCTGCATGATTTGTTTCCTCGGGAAGAAGCCCTCAGCAGAGTGTGGGAATAACACCTTTGAAGCCTTTGCCAAGCTTCCACAAAACTACGAGTTTCCTGAAAGGTCGGCAAATATTTTTTCACCCAAATTTGATGATACTTGGTTGTAATGATCATTACTCCATTCTCACTAGGTCCCCCAAATTTTATTCTTCTAGGATGAAGAGTTTGTTTCAAGGAATGCTTTGAAATTTTAGGTTTCACTCTGTTTTCTCCTGTAGTCATAGATGCCGTTGAAACTCCAAATCAAACACGGTTTGCATTAGATGCTTGAAACTTGAGACACTAAATTAGTTCTCAGTGCTATCTTAAGATTTGTTCCCTCAGGAAGATGTCCAAAAAAGAGAATGGGGACAAACACATTAATCTGAAGCGTTTGCAATGCTTCCACAAAACTACGAGTCTCCTGAAACCCCAGCAAATATTTTTTCACCTATTCTTGATGATACTTGGCGGTAATGATCAGTACTTTCTGCACACATAGGCCCTCAAATTTCGATCTTCTAGATTGAAGCATTCGCTATCAGGAACACTTTAAAATTTTAGGTTTCACTCAGTTTTCTTGAATACTGATAGTTGACGTTGGAACTCCAAATCAAACACCGTTTGTGCTAGCTGCTCGAACCATGACACACTAAATTAGTTCTCAGTGGTACCTGCATGGTTTGTTTCCTCGGGAAGAAGCCCTCAGCAGAGCGTAGGAATGACACATTTGAAGCGTTTGCCAAGCTTCCAGACAACTACGAGTTTCCTGAAATCTCAGCGAATATTTTTTCACCCAACTTTGATGATAATTGGATGTAATGAACATTACTCCATTCACACTTGGACCCCCAAATTTTATTCTTCTAGGACGAAGCATTTGTTTCCAGGAATACTTTGAAATTTTACGTTTCATGCTGTTTTCTCCTATAGTGATGACGTTGGAACTCTAAATCAAACTCGGTGTGTGCTAGCTGCTTGAAACTTGACACACTGAATTAGTTCACAGTGCGCACTCAAAGTTCTCTTACCTCTTGAAGTAGAACGACGGAAAGGCAGGGAATGAACAATTTCATTTGAAAACGTTGGCCAATGTTCAACAGAACTCCGAGTTTAGTGAAACCGCAGCAAATACTTTTCACCCAATCTTGATGATACTTGGCGGTAATGATCATTACTCCATTCGAACTTGGATCCCCAAATTTTATTCTTCTAGGATGAAGCATTTGTTTCCAGGAATAGTTTGAAATTTTAGGCTTCACTCTGTTTTCTCCTATAGTGATAGACGACGTTGGAACTCTAAATCAAACCCGGTGTGTGCTCGCTGCTTGAAACTTGACACACTGATTTAGTTCTCAGTGCGCTCTCAAATTTCTCTTCCCTCCTGAAGTAGAACGAAGGAAAGGCAGGGAAATAACAATTTCATTTCAAAGCATTGGCTAAGATTCCACAAAACTCCGAGTTTCCTGAACCGCAGCAAAAGTTCTCTTCACACAATCTTGATGATACTTGACGGTAATGATCACTACTCCATTCGCACTTGGAGCCCCCAATTTTATTCATCTAAGATGGAGTGTTTCTTTCCAGGAATACTTTGAAATTTTAGGTGTCACTCTGTTTTCTCCTATAGTGATAGATGCCTTTGGAACACCAAATCAAACACGGTTTGTGCTAGGTGCTTGAAGCTTGACACACTGAATTAGGTCTTAGTGTGCTCTCAATGTTCTGTTCCCTCTTGAGTAGAATGGAGGAAAGGCAGGGAATGAACAATTTCATTTGAAAGTGTTGTCCAAGATTCCACAGAACTCCGAGTTTCCTGAAATCCCAGCAAATATTTTTTCACGCAATCTTCATAATAATTGGTGTTGTTGATCAGTACCCCAATCCCACTTGGCCCCACAAATATCTTTCTTCTAAGTTGAAGCATTCGTTTGCAGTAACAGTTTGAGTTTTTAGGTTTTAAACTGTTTTCTCCTATAGTGATAGATGCAGTTAGAACTCTAAATCAAACACCGTTTGTGCTAGCTGCTTCAACCTTGACACACTAAATTAGTTCGCAGTGGTACCTGCATGATTTGTTTCCTCGGGAAGAAGCCCTCAGCAGAGTGTGGGAGTAACACCTTTGAAGCCTTTGCCAAGCTTCCACAAAACTACTAGTTTCCTGAAATGTCAGCAAATATTTTTTCACCCAAATTTGATGATACTTGGTTGTAATGATCATTACTCCATTCTCACTTGGACCCCAAAATTTTATTCTTCTAGGATGAAGCGTTTGTTTCCAGGAATACTTTGAAATTTTAGGTTTCATGCTGTTTTTTCCTATAGTGATAGATGACGTTGGAACTCTAAATCAAACTCAGTGTGTGCTACCTGCTGGAATCTTGACACACTAAATTAGTTCGCAGTGCGCACTCAAATTTTATTCTTCTAGGAAGAAGCATTTGTTTCCTGGAATACTTTGAAATTTTAGGTTTCACTCTGTTTTCTCCTATAGTGATAGATGGCATTGGAACTCCAAATCAAACACGGTTTGGGTTAGATACTTGAAACTTGAGACACTCAATTACTTCCCAGTGCTATCTCAAAATTTGTTCCCTCAGGAAGATGTCCAAAAAAGAGAATGGGGACAAACACTTTCATTTGAAGCGTTTGCAAAGCTTCCACAAAACTACAAGTTTCCTGAAATCCCAGCAAATATTTTTTCACCCAATCATGATGATACCTGGCGGTAATGATCAGTACTTTCTTCACACATAGGCCCCCAAATTTCGTTCTTCTAGATTGAAGCGTTCGTTAGCAAACACTTTGAAATTTTAGGTTTCACTCAGTTTTCTCGTATACTGATAGTGGACTTTGGAAGTCTAAATCAAACACCGTTTGTGCTAGCTGCTCGCACATTGACACTAAATTAGTTCCCAATGGTACCTGCATGATTTGTTTCCTCGGAAAGAAACCCTCAGCAGAGCATGGGAATAACACTTACATCTTAGGCATTTACCAAGCTTCCACAAAACTACGAGTTTCCTGAAATCTCAGAAGATATTTTTTCACCCAAATTTGATGATACTTGGCTGTAATGATCATTACTCCATTAGCACGTGGACCCCCAAATTTTATTCTTCTGGGATGAAGCGTTTGTTTCCAGGAATACTTTGAAATTTCAGGTTTCACTCTGTTTTCTCCTGTAGAGGGCGTTGAAACTCTAATTCAAACACGGTTTATGCTAGCTGCTTGAAACTTGACACACTAAATGAGTTCTCAGTGCTATCTGCAAGATTTGTTCCCGCCTGAAGAAGCCCTAAGCATAGATTGGGGAAAAATTTTTTCTTTTGAAGCGTTTGGAAATCTTCCACAAAAGTACGAGTTTCCTGAGATCTCAGCAAATATTTTTTCACCCAATCAAGATGATACTTGGCAGTAATGATCAGTACACCAATCCCACTGGCCCCCCGAAATTCGTTCTTCTAGGATGAAGCGTTCGTTTGAAATAACACTATGAATTTTTAGGTTTCACTCTGCTGTCTCCTATAGTGATAGATGCAGTTGGAACTCCAAATCAAACACGGTTTATGCTAGATGCTTGAAACTTGAGACACTAAATTAGTTCTCAGTGCTATCTCAAGATTTTTTCCCTCGTGAAGTTGCCCTAAACAGAGAATGGGGAATAACACTTTCATTTGAAGTGTTTGCCAAGCTTCCACAAAACTACGAGTTTCCTGAAATGTCAGCAAATATTTTTTCACCCAAATTTGATGATACGTGGTTGTAATGATCATTATTCCATTCGCACTTGGACCCCTAAATTTTATTCTTCTAGGATGAAGATTTGTTTCACTCTGTTTACTCCTATATTGGTAGATGCCGTTGGAACTCTAATTCAAACACGGTTTACGCTAGCTGCATGAAACTTGACACACTAAATGAGTTCTCAGTGCTATTTGCAAGATATGTTTTCTCTAGAAGTACCCCGACGGAGAGGCAGGGAACAAACCATTTCATTTGAAAGCGTTGTACAAGATTCCACAGAAATCCGAGTTTCCTAAAAATACCAGCAAATATTTTTTCAGCTAATCTTTATTATACTTGGCTGTAGTGATGAGTACACCAATAAGCCTAATCATAACCATAACCCTAACTCTAACACAAATCCTAACTCTACCCCTAAACCTAACAGTAACTTTAACAGTAAATCTATTCATAATCCTAACACTAATCCTAACCCTAATTCTAACCCTAAATATAATTCTAATCTATCTGTTACCCTAAAACTAACCTTAACTCTAACTCTTACACAAACCCTAACCCTAACCATCACTACAACCCTAACCCTATGTAACCCTAACACTAACCCTAACACTAACCCTGAACCTAACCCTAAACCTAATACTAACCCTGACACTAAACCTAACACTCAACCTAATAGTAACCATAACCCTAAACCTAACCATAACCCTAACCCTAACACAAACCCTAACCCTAAAATTAACTGTAACCCTAATACTAAACCTTACCCTAAAACTAACCTTAACCCTAAACCTAACCCTATCACTAATCTTAACCCCAAACTAAAACTAATCTTAGCACTAACACTAGTAACCTAACACTAACTATAATCTTAACACCAACACTAACCATAAACCGAACCATATCCCTAACCATAACAATAACCCTTACTGTTACCCTAACCCTAATTCTAAACCTATACCTAACCCTAACACTAACTCTAATCTTCCCCCTAAACCTAATACTATAATTAACCTTAACCCTAACCCTAATACAACTTTAACCCTAGACCTAACACTAACACTAACATTCACCCAAACCCGCACCCTAACACAAACCCTAATTTGAACACTAACACTAACCCTAACCCTAATTCTAACCCTTACCTTAGTTAACTCTAAACTTAACCGTAACCCTAACCCTAAAACTAACCCTAACCCTAAACCTAAACCTAACCCTAATTCTAACTCAATCCCTCACCCTAAACCTAATCCTAACCCTTACCCAAACACTAATCCTAACACATAATTTAACACTAACATTAACACTAAACTTAACCTAATCCTAACTGTAACCTTAACCCTTAAAATAACTCTAACCCTAATCCTAACTCAAACCCTAAACCTAACCCTAACACTAACCCTAACCCTAACCCTTACCCTAACACTAACATTAACCCTAAACCTAACCCTATCACTAACCTTAACCCTAACCCTAACCATAACCATAACACTAAAAGTAAACCTGTTACCGTAACACTAACTCTAAACCTATACCTAACCCTAACACTAAAGTTAACTCTTTCCCTTAACCTAAAATAAACACTAAGACTAAATCTAACCCTGACCCTACCACTCACTCTAACCCTAACCTTAACATGAACCCTAATTCTAAACCTAACACTAACCCTAATGCTAATCGTAACCCTTAACTTAACTCTAACTCCAACCCTAAATTTAATCCTAACCCTAACACTAAAAATAACCCTAACACTAACTCTATCCCTAACAATAACCCTAACACTAAACCAAATGCAAAATTTAACACTAACACTAACCCTATTTCTAACGTAATCCTAACCATAACCCTAACGCTCACACTAACCCTAACCGTAATAATAATTCAAATTATAAACCTAACCCTAATACTAATCTAACCCTAAGCCTAACCCTAACCTTAACCCATACCCTAACACTAATATTAACTGTACCCTAACCCTAAAACTAACCATGACCCTAAACTTTACCCTAACCCTAATACTAACCCATACCTATTCCTAAACTTAAACAATCCGTAACCCTAATCCGTACCCTAACCCTAACACTAACACTAATTCTAACATTAAACCTATCCATAGCTAGTACAATAACCCTAACCCTAACTATATGATGAACCATAACCCTAAGCCTAACAATAACCCTAACCCTAACCATAAACCTAACCCTAACCCTAACCCTAACCCTAAACCTAACAAAAACTGAACCCTAAACCTAACCCTAACCCTAAACCTTACCCTAACCCAAACATTAAACCTAACCCTAACCATAACATGACACTAACCCTAATATTAACCCTAACCATTCCTTTAAGCCTGACCCCAAACCAAACTTTAATTCTAATCCTAACACTAACACTAAAACTAATCTTAACCTTAACACTAACACTAATCCTAACCCTAACCCTAACCCTAACCCTAACACTAACATTAACTCTAACTCCAACCCTAACACAAACCCTAACCCAAACATAATCCTGACCCTAATCTAACCCTAACCCTCACCCTTACCTAGCTCTAACCCTAACACAAACACTAACCCAAACCCTAAACTTAACACTAACCCTAATCCTAACCCTAAACCTAACATGAACCTTAACCCTAAACCTTAACCTAACCCTAACAGTAACTCTAATGCTAACACTAACCCTAACTATAAACCTAAAAATAACCCTAACCTAACCCTCACTCTAACCCTAACCGTAAACCAAACACTAAACCTAACTTAACCCTAATACTAAACCTAAACCTAACTATAAGCCTAACCCTAAAACTAAAAGTAACCCTAATCCAAACCCTAACCCTAACCCTAAACCTAACACTAAACTGAACCCTAAACCTTACCCTAACCCTAAACCTTACTCTAACCCAAACACTAAACTTATTCCTAACCATAACAATGCCACTAACCCTAATATTAACCCTAACCATTCCACTAAGCCTGACCCGAAACCAAACTTTAACCCTAACCCTAACACTAACCCTAAAACTAATCTTAACCTGAACACTATCACTAATCCTAACCCTAACCCTAACACTAACACTAACACTAACATTAACTCTAACTCCAGCCCTAACACAAACCCTAACCCAAACATAATCCTGACTCTAATCCAACCCTAACCCTCACCCTTACCTAACCCTATCACTAACACAAACACTAACCCAAACCCTAAACTTAACACTAACCCTAATCCTTACCATAACACTAAATCTAACTGTAACCATAACCCTAACCCTCACACTTACCCTAACCCTAAACCTAACCCTAACACAAAGCTTAACTCTAAACCTAAACCTAACCCTAACACTAACTCTAATGCTAACACTAACCCTAACCATAAAACTAAAAATAACCCGAACCTAACCCTCACCCTCACCCTAACCCTAAACCTAACACTAATCCTAACCTTAACCCTAATACTGAACCTAAACCTAAGTATAACCCTAACCCTAAAACTAAAAGTAACCCTAATCCTAACCCTAACCCTAACCTTAACCCTAAATCTAATCTTAACCCTAACCCTAACCTAACCCTAACATGAACCTTAACCCTAACCCTAACCCTAAAATAATCCTATCCCTAACCCTAACCCAAATGCTAACACTAACCATAACCATAACCCTTACCATAAAACTAACTGTAAGCTTAACACAAACCTTAACCATAATCCTAAACCTAACCTAAACCTATCCCAAAACCTAACACTAACCATAACACTAGACCTAATCCAAAAACTAACCCTAAACCTAACCCTAACACTAACACTAATCTTAACACTAAACCTCACCTTAATCCTAAAACTATCCCTAACCCTAAACCTAAACCTATCACTTATCCTAACCCTCACCCTAACTCAAACCGTCAACCTAAACCTAACACTAACCCTAAGCTAAAACTAACACTAAACCTAACCCTAACACTAACCCTAATGTAACACTAAACCTAACCCTATCCCTAATCCTAATTCTAATTTTAACCATAATCATAATCGTAACCATAACCCTAACTGTAACCCTAACACAAACCCTAATCTTAAACCTAACCCTAAACATAACCCTAACACTAATCCTAACCCTAACACTAAATCTAATGCAAATTGTAACCATAATCCTAATCCAAACACTAACACTATCCCTAACCCTAACCCTAACACTAACCATAACCCTAAACCTAACCCTAACATTAACCCTAACCCTAACCCCAACCCTAAACCTAACCCTAGCACTAACTCTAACCGTAACCCTAACACTAACCCTAAGCCTCAACCTAACCCTAACCCTAACTTTAATTTTAACCCTTACACTAACACTAACACAAATTGTAACTGTAATCCAAACCCTAATCCTTACACTAACCCTAATCCTAACACTAACCATAACCCTAAACCTACCCCTAACAGTAACCATTACACTAAGCCTACTTCTAACACTAATCCTAACCCTAAACCTAACCCTAACACTAACTCTACCCTAACCCTAACACTAACCCTAAGCCTCACCCTAACCCTAACCCTAACGCTTTCATAAACCTAAAACTAAACCTTACACTAAACCTAACACTAACCCTAAACAAAATGTTAACACTATTACCCCAATGCTAACCTTATCACCAACCCTCACCCTAAACCTAACTCTGAATCTAACACTTACATTAACCCTAATCACAACCCTAACCCTAACTGTAACCCAATCCCTAAATGTACTGCTGAAACTAACCCTAACATTAAACCTAAGCTTCACTATAAACCTAATCCTAACTGTAACCCTAACCGTAAGCATAACACTAAACCTAATGCTAAACCTAAACCCACAACTAACCCTAAAGCTAACACTAATTCGAACCATAACACTAAGCCTAAACCTAAAACTTACCTAACCATAACCCTATCCATAACTGTAACTGTAATAACCCTAAACCTAAACCTAACCCTAAACCTAACCCTAAACCTAACACTAACTCTAACCTTAACCCTAACCTTAACCTAACTCTAACCCTAATTCTAAGCCTTATTGTAACCCAAATTATAACACTAACCATAAGCCCAACACAAACCCTAACCCTAAACCTCACACTAACCCTAACACTAACCCTAACATTTTACCATAACACTATCCTAACACTAAACATAACCCTAACCCTTTCGCTAATTCTAAAACTAACCCGAACCCTAACCCGACCCAAACCCTAACTCTAAACCAAAAACTAACCTTAACACTAACCCTAACATTAACCAAACCCTAACCCTACTGTAACACTAATTCTAGCCCTAACCTTAACCCTAAATTTACCCTAAACATATCCCTAACCTTAACACTATCCCTAACTTTAACTTTTACACTAACACTAAAACATACATTAAACTTAACCCTAAACTTAACCCTCACACTAACCCTAACCCTATCAAAAACCCTAAACCTAACCCTAACCTAAAAATAAACCTAACACTAACACTAACCCTATCCTACCCAGAACCCTAAAACTAACCTTAAACCTAATCCTAAGCTTCATCCTAACTCTAATCCTAACCATAACTGTAACACTAATCCTATCACTAACCCAACAGAAACCCTAAACCTAACCCTTATCCCAACACAAAACATATCCCTGAACCTAACACTAATATTAACACTAATCCTAACCCTAAATCTAACTCTAAAACTAACTCTAACACTAACCCTAACCCTATCCCTAATCCTAATCCTAACTTTAACCAAAACCATAATCATAACCATAACCCTAACTGTAACCCTAACACAAACCCTAACCTTAACCCTAACCCTAAACATAACCTAAACCTATCCCAAAACCTAACACTAACCCTAACACTAGACCTAATCCAAACACTAACCCTAAACCTAAACCAAACCTAACTCTAAATGTAAACCTAAAACTAACCCTAACCATAACTCTAATCCTAATTCTAAAACTAACCCTAACTTTAACCCTAACCATAACACTAACCCTAAACTTAACCCTATCCTTATCCCTAAACCTAACACTATCCCTAACCCTAACCTGAACACTAACACTAAAGGTAACGCAAAACTTAATCCTATCTCAACACTAACCCTAACCCTCACACTATCATGAACCTTATACCTAACACTAAAACAAACCCTAAGTCTAACCCTTACACTAACCCTATAGCTCACCATAACCCTAACACTAATCCTAAAACCAACCCTAAACATAACCCTAACACTAACTCTAACCCTATCATGAGGCCTAACCCTACCACTAAACCTAAACCTATACCTAACACTAACACTATCCCTAACCCTAACTAAAACATTAACCCTAAACCTAAACCTAAACCTACACTAACCCTACCTTTCACTTCTTTTGTTAGGTTGATTCCCAAGTATCTTATTTTCTTTGAGGATATTGTGAATGGAGTGGTTTTCCTCATTTCCATTTCAGGAGTTTTGTTGCTGATATACAGGAATGCCTTTGATTTATGCATGTTGATTTTATATCCTGCCACTTTGCTGAATTCATTTATTAACTCTAGCAGTTTCTTTGTAGACCCTTTTGGGTATGTTAGATATATTATCATATCATCTGCAAATAATGATAATTTAAGTTCTTCTTTTCCTACTTTTATGCCTTTAATTTCTTTTGTCTGTCTAATTGCTCTGGCTAGTATTTCAAGAACTAAATTGAATAGAAGTGGTGAGAGGGGGCATCCCTGTCTTGTTCCAGATTTTAGAGGGAATGACTTCAGTTTTTCTCCATTTAGGATGATGCTAGCCTGAGGCTTAGCATAGATAGCTTTTACAATGTTGAGGTAAGTTCCTGTTATCCCTAGTTTTTCTAGTGTTTTGAACATAAAGGGATGCTGTACTTTGTTGAATGCTTTATCTGCATCTATCAAGATGATCATATGGTTCTTATCTTTAAGTCTATTGATGTGGTGAATAACATTTATTGATTTCCGTATATTGAACCAGCCTTGCATCCCAGGGATGAATCCTACTTGATCATGGTGCACAATTTTTTTGATATGCTTTTGTATTCAATTCACCAGGATTTTATTGAGAATTTTTGCATCCAAGTTCATTAGAGATATTGTTCTGTAGTTTTCTTTCTTTGAAGTGTCTTTGGTTTCGGGATCAGGGTGATGTTGGCCTCATAGAATGAATTTGGAAGAGCTCCTTCATTTTCTATTTCTTGAAATAGCTTGAAAAGTATTGGTATTAATTCTTCTTTCAAGGTTATGTAAAACTCCATTGTATACCCATCCGGTCCAGGGCTTTTCTTGGTTGGTAGTCTTTTGATGGCTTCTTCTATTTCTTCCTTTGTTATTGGTCTGTTTAAATTGTGTGTGTCTTCCTGATTCAATCTGGGCAGATCTTATGACTTAAGAAATTTATCAATATCTTCACTATTTTCTATTTTATTGGAATATAGGGTTTCAAAATACTTTCTAATTATCTTTTGTATTTCTGCAGTGTCTGTTGTGATATTGCCTTTTTCATCCCGTATGTTAGTAATTTGAATTCTCTTTCTTCTTCTCTTCCTTAGCATGGCTAAGAGTCTGTCGATCTTATTTATTTTTTTGAAGAACCAACTTTTAGTTTTGTTATTTTTTTCAATAGTTTCTTTTATTTCAATTTCATTGATTTCTGCTCTGATTTTAATTATTTCTTGTCTTCTACTACATTTGCTGTTGTTTTGCTCTTCCTTTTCTAGGGTTTTCAGGTGTAGTGTGAGTTCATTTATTTGTTTTTTTTTTTTGTTTGTTTGTTTGTTTGTTTGTTTTTTTTTTCTTTTTTGGAGGAATGAACTCCAGGAAATGAATTTTCCTTTTAAAACTGCTTTCATTGTGTCCCATAGATTCCGGTATGTTGTGTCTGTATTGTCATTTATCTCTAAGAATTTTTTTTTATTTCCTCTTTTTTGTCTTCTGTAACCCATTGATTATTCAGTAACATATTGTTCATTTTCCATGTGATGCAGGATTTTTCCTTCCTTCTTTTATCATTGATTTCCAGTTTCATTCCATTATGATCAGATATGGTGCATGGTATTATCGCCACACCTTTATATTTACTAAGAGTTGCCCAATGGCATAATATATGGTCTATCTTTGAGTAGGATCCATGTGCTGCTGAGAAGAACGTGTATTCACTTGATGATGGTTGATATATTCTATATATGTTGGTTAAGACTAGGTTATTGATTGTGTTATTGAGTTCTATAGTTTCTTTATTCAGCTTTTGTCTAGAGGATCTGTCTAATGTCAAGATCGGTGTGTTGAAGTCACCCATAATTATTGTGTTGTGGTCTATTTGACTCTTGAACTTGAGGAGAGTTTGTTTTATGAACGTTGCAGCACCATTGTTTGGTGCATACAAATTGATAATTGTTATGTCTTGTTGGTAGATGGTTCCTTTTAACAGTATATAGTGTCATTCTTTATCCCTTTTGAATAACTTAGGTTTGAAGTTGATTTTATTCAATAGGAGTATGGCCACTCCTGCTTGCTTCCAAGGGCCATGTGAGTGGTATGATTTTTCCCAACCTTTCACCTTCAGCCTTTGTATGTCTTTTCCTATCATATGAGTCTCCTGAAGGCAGCATATTGTTGGAGTTGTTTTTTTAATCCAGGTTACTAGCCTATGTCTCTTGATTTGTGAATTTAGGCCATTAACATTTAAGGTTACAATTGAAATATGGTTTGTAATTCCAGTCATGATTATTTATTTATTTATTTTAGTTTGGCTAGTTTTTCCTCTTTGGTTATTTTTCTCCCCCTTTACTGAGATACTTCCCACTGTTAGTTTTGGGCGTTATTTTTCAATTCCTCTTCTTGTAGTATTTTGCTCAAAATGCTTTGCAGTGCTGGTTTTCTGGCTGTGAATTCTTTTAGCTTTTGTTTATTGTGAAATATTTTAATGTCATTGTCAAATCTGTAGCTTAATTTTGCTGGATACAGTATTTTTGGTTGGAATCCATTATTTTTCAGCGTTTGAAATACGTTGTTCCAGGATCTTCTCGCTTTCAACATCTGTGATGAAAAATCAGTCGTTAACCTAATTGGTTTACCCCTGAATGTAATCTGCCTCCTTTCTCTCGTAGCTTTTAATATTCTCTCCTTGTTCTGTATGTTGGCTATCTTCATTATTATATGTCTTGGAGTTGGTCTATTATGGTTTTGAATGTTTGGGGTCCTGTAGGCTTCCAGGATTTGGCAATCCATTCCATTTTTCATCTCTGGGAAGTTTTCTAGGATTATTTCATTTAATAGGTTGTGCAATCCTTTGGTTTGAACCTCTATACCTTCTTCTATTCCAATGACTCTCAAGTTTTTTTTTTTTTTTTTTTTTTTTTTTTTATGACATCCCATATCTCTTGGATAGATTGCTCATGAGATTTAAGCATCCTTTCTGTGTTGACTATATTCTTTTCAAGTTGATATACTTTGTCTTCATTATCTGATGTTCCGACTTCTACTTGATCTAGTCTATTTGTAATATTCTCGTTTGAGTTTTTAATTTGTTTTATGTTTTCCTGCATTTCTAGGATTACTGTTTGATTTTTTTTTTTAAATCTCTATCTCCTGGTAAAGCTCGTTCTTTGCCATTTGAATTTGTTTGTTTAATTCGTTTTCAAAATATACTTTCATTGCTTGGACTTGCTGTCTCATGTCTTTTCTAATATTCCATTCCATCTGAGTGCGGTATACCTTGAGTTCTTTGCCTGTCCATGTTTCTGATGCTTCTAGGTCCTCCTGTAGATTTAAGTTGTCCTGCATTGTTTGTAATCCTTTTTTCCCTTGTTTTTTCATGTTGTTCCTGTTACTTTCCAGCTCTGTTTGACTGCTGTGTTTCTGCTCTCTCCTATAAATTTGTTTTGGTTTTGTATATCTCTGTTGTCTCTCCTTTGTGGTGGTAGACTATGCCTAGAAATGTTGGGCTTTATTGTACTTTAAAGCTGATTCATTCAATTCATAAAAGGCTTCCAGATTCTGTATGCATATAGTGATTTGTTGTTTGTTCTTAGGACTTTATGTTTAGGTTAGGTGCTATGATGGTATGAGGGTTAGTATGTCTTGGCTACTTTAGAAGATTGCTCTACTGAAGGTGATTGGATCAGGGTGTTGGTAGTAGCTAGGTATTTAGGAGCCCTATAGACAACCTCGAAACATTCACCTATTTGCATTTAGACAATTACACGTAATGGAAGATGTAATGCTTGGGATTAAAGTTGGGGGGAAGGGGAAGGAAGGTGCTCTTAAAAAGAAAGAAGGAGAGAGATTAGAGGAGAATGGAAAGAACAATAAAACTTGAAACAGGAAAGAAGAAAGAAGGAAAAGGGGAGAAAAGAACAAAGAGAGAAAAAAAAATTGAAGTCATAGAGATCCGTTTTCTTCTCTTCCAGTAGGCAGAGCTGTGCCCTCCGCGCCAAGCTTCTGCCCTCTTCTTGCTGATAGCAATCCCTGTAAGGCGTCTCCTGAGAATCTCTCAGTCCTGTTAGTCCCGAGCCGTTTCACTTCTCTGGCCCTTCCCCCTTCCTCCTGACAGCCAGCCAGCCAGGTCCTGTTCACCAGAGGCGGTTCCCCAATGATACGGTTACACTTGCAGCCCCACCGTGTGTCCTAATTCCCGAACGACTGAGCGCTCTCTCTGTCATTCATCCAAGCCCGAGTGCTGTGGTGCAGTGATCTGGGGACCAACAGTTTTAATTTTTCCGGACACCTTTGTTGGTCATGCCCCCGGAAACTGGCGGCTAAGACCTTGGGTGTCTCTGCTGGTGGTTAGGGGAGTTGGGGATTGGAAATCCCCTCTGCTTCCCTACAGACACGCCCCCAGGGAGATTCCCAAGTTTTCCTGGCTGCTTGTATCTGGAGAGGGTTGGAGTCACACACCTGCTAAAGTGGATTCCGCTGGGAAGGAATTCCGTCAGCTGAACTCCAGTGACGGCACCTCTCTGCTATGGCGGGCCCCAGGCTCCTTGCTGGAGTGTCTGAAGGGAGGGGTGGGACTGGTTTGTCTCTGGTTGGTTTCAGCTCCCGGTTAGCTACTTCATGAAGGCCTGGCTAGAGACCTCTTCCTAGAGTCCCTGCACCGCACCTGCTGGGCTGCACCTCGGAGTCTAGCCGCGCAGTTGCAGGCAGGAAGACAGTCTCTAGCCACCCAGTTGGTGGTCGCTGGTGGGAGGGCTGTCACCGAGTCGAGTCACGCGGGTAGCGGCTGGCGGGTCCGGACCTCTGCGCTGCGCTGAGTGGCGGAAATTCACTCGTTTGTGGCAAACTATCACCTCCAAAAATCCTTCCAATTGCCAGCAGGTCTCTCTTCAGTGGAATTTCTCCAGGAGCCTCTCAACAGGTAGAATCCAAGCGTATCGATGCATCTCTCTGACCATGTTACTGAGGAGGTACTGAAAGCACTGCCTCTCCATCTGCCACCATGTTGGATCTCCCTATTTCTTTTTGAATTAATTTTTATTGGTGCATTATAATTATACATAATAATAAATTTATTGTGATATAGTTGTACATGCATATAACATAAATCAGTCAGTTTTATTCCCCAGTGCCACATCTGTATTATCAAGCAGACTGACCTCAGCTGAGAACATCCTGATTATGGAGAGATGCAAGTTGCAGGTTGAGAGACAAAAATAGCTTAAGGCTACATTAAGGCTTTAGAAAAAGAGTCATTTACTTAAACTTTTGTATCTCACCTAACATTCTCCTATTAGGTAAACCTCTTAGAATGTATTAACAGCTTAACAGACCTCTAGTATCCACCAACCCTAAAGCTAAGAAGGCTGCAACAGTCAATACTTATAGGAAAACTTTCCATCTCTGCTACAGCTCACCTACCTACTGGCCTCACCAACATATTTCTTAAAAATATTGATTTATGACTTTTGTTCTTTGGCTATAAGTTCAGGTAATCTCTTCCACAGCAGAACAAGTCATTCAGGCAACTTGAACCCATGTTTCCATGCCACTCATACTTGGTTCAGAGTAAGCTAACTTATTTTCTTTAAAGTCAAGTTATTGTTTTATGTTATCATTTACAATGGAGATGGATAGTGATGATGGTTCCTTAACAATGTGAATGTATACACTTAAAATGTCACTGAATTATACACTCAAAAATGATTAAAATTTTACAGTATGTACATTTTAGAATTAAAAAATTAAGATAAAATACATATACATATGCACATAGATAAATGGACATATAAAATGATTCTTATGGATACACACCAAAGAGCTGTCAATGATTATCTCTAGATGAAGAAGCAAGTGACTTTACTTTCTTTTTTATAAATGTAATATCATGAAATATACACTTGGTCTTCATTCCATTTCTTGGCATGGAGCTCCTAAAATCCACAGAATCTTCAAAAGTGATGAATGACAAGTGACTTTTTGTATGCTAAGAATTGACAAAGACTAGGGGCTAATAGTGAAGTTGGCCAATGTTTTCATATATAGTGCCCATGTGAATGGAGCCTCCAGAAAAACTCAAAAAGAAAGGATTTGGAGAGTTCTTTGAGGGTGGCATACCATACCTCATTTGATGCACCTCTTTATTTGTATCCTTTCTGATAACTTATTTTTTTATTGTTTTGGTGATAATTTTTTATAATAAGCTGGCACATGTTTCATTAATTTTGTGAACTGCTCTACCAATTTAATAAAGGAAGGGGTTGCCAGTGAACACTAATTAATATCTGGTTGGTTATAACAGGCCTAAACTGCTGTTTGAATTGGGGAAAGTCTTTTTTTTTTCTCTTTTTTCTTTTCTTTTCTTTTTTTTTATTGGTTGTTCAAAACATTACAAAGCTCTTGACATATCATATTTCATACATTAGATTCAAGTGGGTTATGAACACCATTTTACCCCAAATACAGATTGCAGAAATCACATCGGTTAAACATCCATATTTTTACATGATGCCATATTAGTGGACTGACCTAACCCTAATTTTAATCCTCAACCTAACTCTAACCCTCAACCTAAACCTAAACCTAACCCTAACCCTAACCTAAAACTAATACTAATCCAAACCCTAATGTAACACTAACCCAATCCCTATCCCGAACCCTAAACCTAAATTTAACCATAACCGTAACCGTAACCAAAACCCGAACAGTAACCCTAACACAAAACCTAACCTTAACCCTAACACTAACCTTAAACCTAACCCTAACCCAACCCTAAAACTAAGACTAACACAAATTGTAACCATAACCCTAATCCAAACCCTAATTTTAATCTAACCCTAACCCTAATACTAACCATAACCCTAAATCTAACCCTAACACTAACCATAAGCCTCACCATAAACCTAACTCTAACCCTAACACTAACCCTAACACGAATTCTAAAGCTAACCTAAACCTAACACTAACCCTAATCCTAACCCTAACCCTAACCATAAACCTAAACCTAATGTAACCCTAACCCTAACCCTTACACAAACACTAACCCAAAACCATAACCCTAACCCTTACCTAACCCTAACCCTAAACCTAACACTAAACCTAACATTAACCCTGACCCTAACGCTAACACAAACCCTAAACCTAATGCTAATAATAACCCTAACATTAACCCTTACACTAATCCTAACCCTAACCCTAACCCTAACAATAACACTTACCCTAACCCTAACACTAACCCTAACCTTAACCCTAAAACTAACACTAACCATAACCCTAATACTTCATGAAACCTAAACCTTAACCTAACACTAAACCTAACAGTAACCCTAACCCTAACTTAAACCTAACATTATCCCTAATCTTAACCCTAACATGAACCCTAACCCTATCTCTAATACTAAACCTAAACTTAATATTAACCCTACCCAAACATTAACCCTAACCATAACTTTAACACTAACCTAATACTAATCCTAACCCTAACCCTAACCCAAACATTAATGCTTACCAAATCTGTAACACTAACCGTAACCCTAGCATAACCCAAACCTTAAAATTCACCCTAACCATAACCCTAAACCTAAACCTAAACCTAACCATAACTCTAACACTAACCCTAAACCTAACTCTAAATCTTACACAAACATTAATCCTAAACTTAACCCTTACCATAATTGTAACACTAACTCTAAGCCTAACAATAACCCTAAACGTAACCCTTACACAAAGCCTAATCCTAAAACTAACATGAACCCTAACACTAACCCTAACCCTAACACTAACAGTAACACTAACCCTAAACTAACCCTAACCCTAAAACTAAACCTAACCCTAAACCTAACACTAACGCTAACCCTAACTCTAATCCTGACCGTTACCTAACCCTAGCCCTTACTTAACCCTAATATAATCCTAACCTTAACCCTTACATAACCCTAACCCCAACCCTAAACCTAACACTAACCCAAATGCTAACACTAACCCTAAACCTAACGCTATCACTAATCCTAAGCTTAAGCCTAACCCTAAACCTAACACTAACCATAACACTATCCCTAACACTAAAACTAACCCTAAACTTCACCTTAACCCTAACACTAGCCCTAACCCTAACACTAATTCTAACCCTAATACTAACTGTAATTCTAACCCTTACCCTAACCCTAAACCTTACACTAACCTTAACTTTAACCCTAATTGAAACTCTAACCCTATATATATCCCTAACCCTAACACTATTCCTAATTCTAACTAAAAACCTAAACCTAAACATAAACCTAACAGTGACACTAAGCCTAACACTAAATTTAACCCTAACCCTATCCCTAACACTAATTCTAACCCTAATACTAACCCTAACCCTATTTCTAATCCTAAGCTTAAACCTAACCATAAAACTAACACAAACCCTAACACTAAACCTAACACTAACCCTAAACCTAAACCTAACCTTAACACTAACCTCAACCCTAACCTTTACCCTAACAATAACCCTAAACCTAAAATTATTTCTAACCCTAATACTAACTGTAACTCTAACCCTAAACTGAACCCAAACATAAAACCTAAACCTAACCCTAACCCTAACAAAAACCCTAACCCTAACCCTAACACTAATCCCAACCCTAACCCGAACCCTAATGCTAATCCTAACATTAACCCAAACCCTAACTTTAAATGTAACCCTAACACTAACCCTTACATTTAAACTAAACCTAACCCTAAACTGAAACATAACACTAGCCCTAATCTTAACACTAAACGTAACACTAATCCTAACCTTAACCCTAACCCTAACACTATCTCTAAACCTATCCCTAATCCTAACATTATTCCTAAACCTAACCCAATCACTAACACTAACAGTAAGCCTAACCAGAAAAATAACCCTAACACTAACCATAACCCTAATCCTAACCCTAACACTAACGATAACCCTAACCGTAACCCTAATGCTAACACTAACCATAAACCTAACCATAACCTTAACACTAACCTCAAACCTCACTCTAACACTAACACTAACCCTAACCCTAAACCTAAAATAACCATAACCCTAACACTAATCCTAACCCTAAGTAAACAACCCTAAACCTAACCCTAACACAAAACCTAACCACAACCCTAACCCTAACCCTGACACTAACTCTAACCGAAACCTCACCCTAAACTCTACTCCTAACGCTAACCCTAACCCTAAAACTTACCCTAACACTAATCCTAACCCTAACCCTTAGCATAAACCTATTGTTAACCCTAACACTAACCCTAATCCTAACCTTAACCTAACTCTAAACCTAATCCAACTGTAACCCTAACTCTAACCCTAACTCAAACCCTAAACATAACCGTCAACTTAACACAAACCATAACCCTAACCCTAACACTAACCCTAACACTAACCCTATCACTAACACTACAACTAACCCTTATCCTAATTCTTAAACTAACCCCAACCCTAACCCGATCTGTATCCTGAAACTCACCCTAATTCTAAAACTAACCCTAAACCTAACCCTAACTAATACCCTAACAATAACCCTAACCCTTACCTAATCCTAATCCTAACCCTACCCTTAGCCCTAACACTAATCCTATCCCTAAACCTAAGTGTAACCCTAATCCAAATGTTACCCTAACCCTAACCCTAACAGAAACCCTAAACCTAAATCTCAACCTAACACAAACCATAACCCTAACCCTAACACTGACCCTAACACTAACCCTGATGCTAACCCTAATCCTACCTTTTAAACTAACCTTAACCCTAACCCAATCCCTAACCCTGATCCTCACCCTCATTCTAAAACTAACCCTGAACCTATCGCTAACCAGTACCCTAACAATAACCCTAAAACTTACATTATACTAAACCTAAACCTAATCCTAATCCTATCACTAACCCTAACAGTAACCCTAACCCTCAACCTAACACTAACCCTAACTTTAACACTAACCCTAACCCTAACACTAACCCTAACACTAACTATAACCCTAACCATAACCCAAACTCTAACCCTAACCGTACCCTTAACACTAACACTAACCCTAACTGTAAACCAAACCCTAACTCAAATCATAATCCAACCATAACCCTAAACCTAACCCTAACACAAATCCTATCCCTAACCATAACCCTAACACATACCTAACCTAAACCCTAACCCTAACCCAATCACTAACACTAACCCTAACCCTAACCCTTACCCTAACACTAAATTTAAACCTAACACTAACATTAACCCTAACACTAACCCTAACACAAACCCTAAACCTATCCCTAACTCTAACCCTAATCCTAACCCTAATCCTATCCCTTACACTAACCCTATTCCTAACCCTATCCCTAACCCTAATTCTAACCGTAATACTAACCCTAACCACAACACTTACTCTAACCACCAACCCTAACCATAAAACCTACATTAACCCTAACCTTAACCGTTACCCTAACCATATCCTTAATATTGAACCTAAGCATAACTCTTAACCCTAACCCTTAATCCTAAAACAAACCCTAACCCTAAGCCTAAACCTAACAAAAACACTAACCCTAACACTACAACTAACCCTAAAACTAACCCTAACCCTATACTTAACTCTAAAACTCACCCTAAACCTAACCCTAAACCTAACCCTAACATTTACCCTAACCCTAATTCCAATCCTTATCCTAACACTTATCGTAACACTAACTCTAAACTTAACCCTCACCTTAACACTAACTCTAAACCTAACACTAACCCTAAAACTATTCCTAACCCTATCACTAACCATAACCCTAACCTTAACAATAACACTAATCCTAACCCTAACCCTAACATTAACACTAACCCTAAACCTAAACCTAATCCTAAACCTAGCCCTAACCCTAACCCTGTCACTAATCTTAACCCAAACCCTAGCACTAATCTTCACACTAACACTAATCATAACACTCACCCTAAACCTAACCCTAACTCTAAAACTAACTCTAAACCTATCCCTAATCCTGACAGTA
This sequence comes from Marmota flaviventris, assembly GCF_047511675.1. Classification (NCBI taxonomy): domain Eukaryota; kingdom Metazoa; phylum Chordata; class Mammalia; order Rodentia; family Sciuridae; genus Marmota; species Marmota flaviventris. The sequence goes on from NC_092508.1 coordinate 112,570,322, forward strand.
TAATAAACTCTAACACTAACCCTTACACAAACACTAACACTAAACCAAACCCTAACCCTGTTCCTTATCCTAACTCTAACCATATCCCTGAAACTCACCGTAACCATCACCCTAACAGGAACACTAATTCTAACCCTAACACTAACCCTAACCGTAAACTTAACCCTAACATGAACCTTATAAATAACCCTAACCCTAACCTAAACCTAACACTAACCCTAAACCTAACTTTAAACCCAACCTTAAAACTAACACTAACACTAACCCTAACACTAACACTTATGCAAACCATAACCCTAACTCTAACATGAATCCTAAGTTTAACCCTAACCCTAACACTAACCCTAACATTAACCCTAACCCTAAACTCAATCCTAAGAATAAACCTAACCACAATCCTAATCCTATCACTAATTCTAACCTTAAACATAACCCCAAACCTAACACTCACCCTAACCCTTAGCCTAACCGTACTCTTAACCCTAACCCTAACCCTTACCCTAACAGTAAACCTAACCCTAACCCTAACCCTTAGCGTAAGCGTATTCTTAACCCTAACCTTAACACTAACTCTAATACTAATCTAACTGTAACCCTTACTATTACCCTAACATAAACCCTAATCCTAACCTCAACCTAACAAAAACCATAGCCCCAACCCTAACATTAACCCTATAACTAACAAACTAACACTAACCATAATCCTATCTCTTAAAATAAGCCTAACCCTAACCAGATCCCTAACCCTGATCTTCACCCTAATTTTAAATCTAACCCTTAACATAATCCTAACCAGTACCCTAACAATAAACTTAAACCTTACCTAATACTAACCCTAAACCTAACCCTAACCCTATCACTAACCCTAACCATAACCATAACACTCAACCTAACACTAAACCTAACTTTAACACTAACCCAAAACCTAAACCTAACACTAACAATAAAACCCTAACCCTAACACTAACATTAACCCTATGCCTACCCATAACCTAACACTAACCCTAACCCTAAACCTAACCCTAAATCAAATTGTAATCTAACCATAACCCTAACCCTAACCCTAACACAAATCCTAACTGTAACCCAAACCCTAACACATACCCTAACTTTAACCCTAACCCTAACCCAATCACTAATACTAACCCTAACCCTAAACCTTACCCTAATCCTAACCCTAACCCTAACCCTAACCTAACACTAACTCTAACACTAACCCTAACCCTAATGCAAACCCTAACCCTATCCCTAACTCTAACCTAATCCTAACCCTAAACCTAAACCTTACACTAAACCTATCCCTAACCCTAACCCTAACACTAATTCTAACCATAAATCTAACCCTACCCTAACACTTACCTATCACTAACCCTAACCATAACACACTAACACTAACCCTAACACTAACACTAACCATAACCCTAATACTAAACCTAACCCTATCCCTAATCCTAACTCTTAACCCTAACACAAATTCTAACCCTAAGCCTAAACCTAACAAAAACACTAACCCCAACACTACCACTAACCCTAAAAGTAAACTTAACCATATACTTAACTCTTAATCTCACCCTAAACCTAACCCTAAACCTAAATTTAACATTTACTCTAACCCTAATTCTAATCCTAATCCTAACACTTACCATACACTAACTCTAACCTAACCCTCACCTGAACACTAACCATTACCCTAACACTAACACTAACACGAAAACTATCCCTAACCCTATTGCTAACCCTAACAATAACACTAACCCTAACCCTAACCCTAACATTAAAACTAACCCTAAAAATAAACCTAATCCTAAAACTAACCCTCATCCTATGTGTAACCCTAAACCTAACAACAACCATAATCCTAACACAAACTCTAACACTAAACCTAACTCTAACACCTACCCAAAATGTAACCTTAACACTAATCCAAACTGTAACCCTATCCCTAACCCTAACACTAACAATAACGCTAACACTAACCCAAACCACAACACTAACCCTAAACAAATCTCTAACCCTAAACCTAACTATAAAAATAACTCTAACCCTAACCCTAACCCTAACCCTCACCCTCACCCTAAAGCTAACTCTAAATCTAACACAATCCCTAATCCTTACCCTAACACTAACCCTAACTCTAACCCTATCCTTAACCTAATCTTAACCCCAACCCTAAAACTAACTTTTACCTTAACTCTAACCTAACCCTAACACTAACTCTAACCCTAACGCTAACCCTTACACTAAATCTAACCCCAAAACAAACACTAACCCTAACACTAACCTAACCCTAACCTAACCCTAACCCTAACCTTAACCCTAACCCGAATACTAAACATAACTGAAACTCTAACCCTATCCGAAACCCTAACACAAACCCTAATCCTAAATGTAGCCTTAATACTAACACTAACTCAAACCCTAATATAACTAAACATAACACTAAGTCTAACCCTAAACATAAAGTAAACTCTAACCTTATCACTAACCTTAACCCTAACCCTAACACTAAACCTAACCCTAACCCTTACCAAAACCGTAAACCTTACCCTAACACAAACACTTATCCTAACCTTAAACCAAAACCTAACACAAAAATTAAAACTTAACCTAATACAAAACTTAAAACTTAACCTAAATATAACCATAACCCTAACATTAATACTAACCCTAACACTAACAGTAACCCTACCTCTAACTCTAACCCTAACCCTAATCTGAACACTAACCCTAACTTTTAATCCAATGCTAACCCTAACACTAACCCTAAGTCGAACTCTAATGATGACCTGAACACTAAGTATAGCCTTAACCCTATCCATAACCCTAACCCTTAAACTAAATATAACCCTAACCTGAACCTGAACCTTAACCCTAACAATAACCCTAAGCTTAACAATAACCAAAACCCTTATTTCAACCCTGACCCTAATACTAACCCTAACACTAAACCTAACCCTAACACTAACCCTAAACCTAACACAAACTCGAACCCTAACCATAACAATAAACCTAACCCTAACCCTAACAATAACCCAATCCCTAAACCTAAATGTAACTCTATGCCTAATCCTAACCATAAGCCTAAAGCTAACCCTAACACTATCCGTAACACAAACCCTAACCCTAACCCTAAATCTAAAACTAGCCGTAACCCTAACACTAACCCTAAACCTAACACTAAACCTATCACTAATCCTAACCATAGCCCTAACCCTAACACTAAACATAACACAAAACCTAACACTAACCCTAACCCTAACCCTAAAAAAAACCCTAACCCAAAACATAACGTAAATGTAACCTAAGCCTAAGCCTAACTCTTACCTAACCCTAACACTAAACCTAAATATATCACTAACACTAATGCTAACCCTAACCCTAAACCTAAACCTAACCCTGAACCTAACACTAAATCTAACCCTAAATCTAAACTTAATCCTATTCATAACCCTAGCGCTAACCCTAAACCTAATCCTAACCCAACCCCAAAACCTTACCCTAAACCTAACCCAAACCCTAACCCTAACCCTAACACTAACCTTTACACAAACCCTAAACCTAACCATAACCTTAAATCTAAACCTAATCCTGTACATAACCCTAACCCTAAACCTAAACCTAACCCTAACACAACCCCTTAACCTAACCCTAAACATAACACAAATCCTAACCCTTAACCTAACACTAATCTTAACACTAACCCTAACCCTAAATCTTACTAACCCTAACTCTTAAACTAACCCTAAACTTAAACCTAACCTTTAACCTTACACTAAACTTAACCTTAACTTTAACCCTAACCCTAAACCTAACTGTATGCCTAGCCCTAACACTAACCCTAACCCTAACCCTAACATTACCACCAATCCTAACCCTAATCTTAATCCTAACACTAACCTTAAAAATATCCCTAACCCTAACGTTATCCCTAACTCTAACTCAAACACTAACACTTACCCTATCCCTAGATCTAACACTAATCCTAACACTAACCCTAACCCTAAGATGAATTGTAATCCTAACCCTAACCCTAAGATGAACCATAATTCAAACCCTAACACTAACTCTAACCTTAACACTAACCCTTACCCTAATTCTCATGCTAAACTGAACACTAACCGTAATGCAAAACCTAACACTAACACTAAACTTAAACCTAACCCTAATCCTAATTGTAATCCCAACACTAACTCTAACCCTAACATACACTAACCATAACCCTACCATTAATCCTAACCCTCACCATAATCCTATCCCAAAACCTAACACTAAAACTAACCCTCGCCTTAATTCTAACTGTAACCCTAACCCTAACACTAACCCTAACCCAAAGAGAACCCTAAAACTAACCCCAAACCTAACCTTAACTTAAATGCTAAACCTAACACTAACTCTAATCCTAAAACAAAACCTAATAAACCTAAACTTAACTTAAACTCTAAACCTAACACTAACTCCAATCCTAAAACAAAACCTAATACTAAACCTAACACTAACCCTATCCCTAAGCCTAAAACTTACCCTAACCATAATGCTAACCAAACACTAACCCTAATTGTAACACTAACCCTAACACTAAACTAACCCTATCCATAACCCTAACCCAAACACTAACCCTAACCCGTACCCTAACCCTAATCTAATCCTACACCTAACCATAATGCTAAACCTACCACTAAACCTAAACCTAACCCTAAACCTGAATATAAACTTAACCCAACCCTAACACTAACCCTAACCCTAATTTAACCCTAACCCTAATTCTAACCCTGACCCTAAAACTAACCTAAATCATAAAACTAACACAAACCCTAACACTAACCATAAACCAAAACTAAATCTAAGCATAAAAGAAACCCTTACCCTAACCCTAACCCTAACCCAATCCTAACCCTAAGTCTAACCCTAACCATAACCCTAACACTAAACCTAACCCTAACTCAAATTCTAAACTTAACCCTAACACTAACTCTAACCATTATGGTAACCCTAACTCTAAACCTAAAACTAACCATAGCCATAACCCTAACCCTAAAAAAAACCCTAAACCTAACACAAAACCTATTTTTAATCCTAACCCTAACCCTAACCTTAACACAAACACAAACCATAACCATAACACTAAACCTAAAACTTACCCTAAACCTAAGCCTAATGCTAAGCGCGACTCTAACCTAAAGCTAACTCTAATGCTAACTGTAACACTAACCCTATCAATAACCCTAACCCTAAATATTACATGAAACCTAACCCTAACCCTGGTTTTAAACCTAACCATAACCCTAACACTAACCCTAACACAAACCCTAAACCTAACCCTAACACTAACCCTAACCAACCCTAACCCTAACCCTAAAACTAACCCTAACACTAATTCTAAAGTAAACACTAACCCTAACCCTAACCCTAACACTAACACTAAACCTAACCCTAACCAAACCCTAAATCTAACCCTAATCCTATCTCTAACCCTAACCCTAACCCTAACCCTAACCTTAATTTAAATCCTAACCATAACCCTAAAAAACCCTAACCCTAACTCTAACACTAAACCTAACACTAAACCTAACCCTAAATACAACCTTAATTTTAAAACTAACACTAATCCTAACCCTAACGCCAACACTAATTCTAACCTTAAGCCTAACCCTAACCCTTAGGCTTACACTAAACATAACCCTAAACCTAACACTAACACTAAACCTAAACCTAAGCCTAACCCTAAACATAACAATAACCATAACTCTAACACTAACTCTAAACCTATCACTAACCCTAACACTATCCTTAACCCTGACCCTAACCCAAACCCAAACACTAACACCAACCCTAAACCTAACGCTAACCATAACACTTACACTAAACCTATCCCTAACATGAACCATAACCCTAACACGTACCCTAACCGTAGACATAACCCTAACCCTAACACTAACACTAACCCTAAATTTATCCCCAACTCTAACTCTAACACTAACCATAACCATAAACCTAATCCTAAAACTACCCCTAACACTAATTCTAACATAAAGTTTAACACTAACACTAACCCTAACTCAAAAACTAATCCTATCCGTACACTAGACCTAAACCTAACTCAAACCCTAACCCTAACTCAAACCCTAACCTTAACACTAACACTAACATTAACCCTAACCCATACTCTAACACTAAACCTAACCCAAACCCTAACACTAACCCTAATCCTAACAATAACCATAACCATAACACTAATCCTAAATCTAACACTAACCCTAAAACTAACCCTAAACATATTCCTAAACCTAACACTCTACCTAAACCTAACCCTAACCCTAACGCTAACACTAACCCTAAACTTAACCCTAACATTGATCCTAACTCTAACTCTAACGCTAACACTATTACGAAACTTAACCCTAACCCTAACACTAACATTAATCCTAACCCTAACCCTAACACCAACAATAAATCTAACACTAACGCTAAACCTAACATTAACCCTAACACTAACCCTCATTCTAATGCTAGCTGAAAACCTAACACTAACTCTAACCCTAACCGTAACACTAACCCTAACACTTACCCTAACGCAAACCCTAACACTAAAACTAATCCTAACATTAACTCTAATCCTAAAGGTAATCCTAAAACTAACACTAACCCTAAACCTAATCTTAATACAAAATTTAACCCAAACCCCCAACACTAAACCTAACCCTAAACCTAACCCCAACACTAACCCTAACACTAATCTTAATCCTAACCCTAATCCTAACTGTAACCCTAAACCTAAAAATAACCCTAACCCTAACACAAACCCTAACACTAATCCTAATCCTATCACTAACCTTAACACAAAACCTAACACTAACTCTTACTGTAACCCTAAACCTAAACCTAAACTTAACACTAAACCTAACCCTAATTTTAAACTAACCATAAATCTTACCCTAACTTGAACACTAACACTAACCCTAACCATAACAATACCCCTAACATTGAAACTAAACCTAACCATAACCCTAATCCTAACACTAAACCTAATCCTAACACTAAACCTAATCCTATCACTAAACTAACACTAAACATAACCATAATGCTAACCCTAATAATAAATCTAAACTTAATCCTAAGGGTAACCCTAACACTAACCCTATCCCTAAACCTAATCCTACACAGAACACTAACCCTCACCCTAACACTAACCCTATACTAAACGTAAACCTATCCCTAACCCTAACACTATTGCTAAACCTAACATTAACCCTAACCCTAACTCTAACATTAATCCTAAATTTAATCCTCACCCTAACACTAACCCTAAAACATACCCTAACACTAACCCTAACACTAACCCTAACCCAACCCTAACCCTAACCCAACCCTAACCCTAACCCTAACAATAACCCTAACACTAACCTTAATGCAAACCTAATACTAACACTAACACTAGCCCTAACCCTAAACCTAATCCTACCTCTAAACCTAACCTAACACTTACTGTAACCTTAAACCTAACCATAAACCTAACCCTAAAACTAACCCTAACCCTAACCCTAACCTTAACACTAACCCTAACACTAACCCTAAACCTAAGGTTAACCCTAACCCTAACCGCAAACCTAACCCTAATACTGACCCTAACACTAACCCTAAACCGAACCCAATCCTAAATCTAAACCTAAACCTAACCCAAACCCTAACACCAAACCTTAGCATATCCTTAATCCTAACACTAACCCTAACCCTAATTCTAATGCTAATCCTAATCATAATCCCAATCCTATCCTAACACTAAACCTAACACAAACACAAACCCTAAACCTAACCATAACACTAAACCTAACCCTAACCCTAACAATAACCATAAACCGAAGACAAACCCTAACCCAAATCATAATTCTAAACTTAACCTAATCATAACCGTAACCGTTAAGTAACCCTAATCCTAACCCAAAACTAACCCTAAACCTAACCCTAACCCAACCCTAACACTAACCCTAACTCCATACCTAAGCTTATCACTGATCCTAAACTCAAATGTAACCCTAACCCTAACCCTAATTTTAAACCTAAACCTAACACTTACAGTAACCCTAACTGTAAACCTAACACTTACCCTAACCCTAGCCTAACCCTAATTCTAACCCTAATTCTATCCATTTACTAACCCTAAACCTAAACCAAAACCTAACACAACCCCTAACCCTAATTAATCCTAAACCTAAAACTTACTTTAAAATTAACCCTAACCCTAAACCTAACTCATAATCTAACCCTAACACTTACCCTAAACCTAATCCTAAACCTTACCATAACACTAACCTTAACCCTAAACCTAACTCTAAATCTAACCCTAACCCTAACACTAAACCTAACTCTTAAACTAACCCTAACACTTAATATAACCCAAATCCTAACCCTTACCATAACACTAAGCCTAAATGTAACCCTAACACTAACACACGAAACCGTTTCCTGAACCTTACACTAACCCTAAATTTAACCCTAACCCTTACCATAACCACAACACTAAACCTAACTTTAAAACTAACCCTAACACTAACCATAACCCTAAAACTAACACTAACCCTAACCCTAAGATGAACCAAAACCCTAACCCAAACACTAACCCTAAACATAACACTAACCCTAACCCTAACCAAATCAATTACTCTAATCGTAACCCTAACACTAATTCTAACACTAAAAATAACCCTCACCCTAAGCCTAATCCTAATGTAACCCTAACTATAGCCCTAACCCTAACACTAACACTAACCCTAACCTTAACCCTAATCCAAACCCTAACATTAATCGTAACCCTAATCCTAACCATAACCATAACCCTAAACCTGAACTAACCCTATCACTAACCGTAACCCTAAACCTAAACCTAAAATTAACCCTAACTCTAACCCTAAACCTAACCCTAATCCCAAACACAACCCTAAACCTAACCCTAACCTTAATTCTTACCTAAGCCTAACATTAAACCTAAAGCTAACAATAACCCTTACCTTAACTCAAACCCTAACCTTAACTCTCATCCTAATCCTAACACTAAAACAAGCAGTAACCCTAACCCTAACCCTATCTTAAACCTAACATTATCCCTAACCTTAACCCTCACATGAACCCTAACCTAACCCTAACCCTAACGTAACTCTAACCCTAAACCTATCTCTAACACTAACCCTAACCTTAATATTAAACCTACCGGAACACTAACCCTAACCGTAACTTTAACACTAACCTTACACTAATCCTAACCCTAAACCTAACCCAAACCCTAAACCTTACAATAACCGTAACACTACCTGTAACCCTAACTGAAACCCTAAAGTTAAAAGTCACCCTAAACCTAACCATAAATCTAAACCTAACCCTAACACTAAACCTAACTTTAACCCTAACACTAACCTTAAACCTAACTCTAAACCTTACCCAAACACTAATCCTAAACTTAACCCTAACCATAAGTGTAACAGTAACACTAAGCCTAACACTAACCATAAATGTAACCCTAACACAAAGCCTAATCCTAAACTTAACATGTACCCTAACACTAATCCTAACACTAACCCTAACTCTATAGTTAACACTAACACTAACCCTAACCCTAACAAAACCCCTAAACTAACCCTAACAGAAAACCTAAACCTAACCCTAACCCTAACAATAACCCTAACCCTCTATTACTAATCCTGACCTAACCCTAACCCTAACACTTACCTAACCCAAATGTAACCCTAACCCTAACCCTTACCTAACCCTAAACTAACCCTATATCTAACACTAACCCTAACCCTAAAATTAACATTAAACCTAACCCTAACCCTATCACTAACCCTAAGCATAAACTTAACCATAAACCTAACCCTTACATTAACACTATGCCTAACCCTAAATATAACCCTAACCCTAACACTACCCTAACTCTAACATTAACCCTAACACTAACCCTAACCATAATGCTAATCCTACCCTAATACTAACCATAATGCTAACCCAACCCTAACCCTAAACATAACACTAAACCTAACTTTAACCCTAATCAAAACACTAACCCTAAACCTATCCCTAACCCTAACACTATTCCTAATCCTAACCCTAAACATAAACCTAACACTAACACTAAGCCTAACCCTAACCCTAAAATTAATTCTAACCCTAACACTAACCCTAAGCCTTTTTCTAAACCTAAGCTTAAACCTAACCCTAAAACTAACACATACCTTAACACTAAACCTAAAACTAACATTAACCCTAACCCTATCACTAACCTCAACCCTAACCTTAACCCTAACAATAACCCTAAACCTAACACTAACTCTAACCCTAATACTAACCATAAGCTCACCCTAAACCTAACCCTAACATAAAACCTACACCTAACTCTAAACCTAACAGAAACCCTAACCCTAACACTAACACTAATTTCAACCCTAACCAAACCCTAACCCTAACACTGAACCTAACCCTAACCGTAACCCTATCTTTAACCCTTACATTTAAACTAAACCTAACCCTATACCAAAACATAACACCAACCCTAATCTTAACCCTAAACGTGACACTAACCCTATCCTTAACCCTAACCCTAATCCTATCTCTAAACTATCCCTAACCCTAACACTATTCCTAACCCTAACCCTAACTCTAACCGTAACAGTATGCCTAACCCTAACCCTAACACTAACTCTAAACCTAATCCTAACATGAAGCCTAATTGTAACCCTAACACTAATAATAAAACTAACTCTAACACTAACACTAACCTTTAACCTATACCTAACCCTAATACTAACCCTAACCCTAACCCTAACACAAACACTAACACTAACCCTATGTAAACCTCACCCTAACCCTAATCCTAACACGAACTCTTACCCCAACCATAACCCTAACCCTATCTATCCCTAAACTAAACTTAACCCTTACTTAACTCTAACCCTAAAGCTAACCCTAACCCTAATCATAACACTCACCCTAAACATTACACTAACCCTAAACCTAACACTAACCTTAACCCTAACTCTAACGTTAAGCCTAACACTCAACAAAACCCTAATCTTAACAGTAACACTATCTCTAATCATAACCCTAACCCTAAACCTTATCTAAACACTAACCCAGCACTAACACTAACCCTAACCCTAACCCTAACACTAATCTTAACCCTAACCTAACCCTAACCATAACATAAGCCTAGCCCTAACCATAACCCTAACCCTAAACTTACCCTAAACCTAACACTAAACTAACATTAAACCTAATCCTAAACATAAATTTAACTCTAAGCTTTACTCTAACCCTAAACCTAACCAAACATTAACTCTAACCCTAAAACTAACCATAACCCTAGCCCAAAACTTTAACCTTCCACTAACCCTAACCCTACCTCTAACAAGAACTCTAACCCTAACCCTAATAGTAACCCTAACCATTTCACTAAACCTAATCAAACCCTAAACCTAATCATAAATCTATCATTACCATTAACCCTAACCCTAAACCTAATCCGAAACCTAACACTAACCATATCCTAACCCTAAGTCTAATGCTAATTTTATCTATAACACTAATCCTAATGCTAACCCTAACCCTTACCTAACCTTAGCAGTGACCCTAACCCTAACAATAACATCAACCCTAACCCTAACTCGAAACCTAAACCAAAATCTAATCCTAACCCTAACACTAACCCTAATTGAACGTAACACTAATTCTAACCCTAACAAAAACCTTAACCCTAACCCTGAACCTAACACAAACCATAACCCACCCCTAACACTGACCCTAACACTAACCATAACCCTAACCCTAATCTTAACTTTTAAACTAACCTTAACAATAACCTGATCTCTAACCCTATCCTCACCCTAATTATAAAACTAACCCTGAACCTAGTTCTAACCAGTACCCTAACAATAATCCTAACTATTACTTAATACTAACCCTATACCTAACCCTAAGCCTATCACTAACCCTAACTGTAAACCTAACCCTGAACCTAACACAAACCCTAAATTTAATACTAACCCTAAGCCTACCCACTAACCCTAACACTAACACTAACCCTAATCCTAAAATTAATCCTAACACTAACCCTAACCCTAAACCTAACTCTGACTCAAATTATAACCCAACCATAACCCTAAATCTAACCCTTACACAAATCCTATCCCTAACCCTTACCCCAACACATACCCTAACCCGAACCCTAACCCTAACCCAATCCTTAACTCTAACCCTAACCTAACCCTTAACCTTACACTAACACTAAACCTAATCCTAACCTTAAATCTAACACTAACTCTAACAAGAACCCTAATACTAACTCTACACAAACCCTAACCCTATCCCTAACTTTAACTCTAATCCTAAAACTAAGCCTAACCCTTACACTAATCCTATCCCTAACACTAACCCTAACACTAATTCTAACCCTAAATCTAACCCTAACCCTAACACTTACCCTAACACTAACCCTAATCTTGAAACTTACACTAACCTCAACCCTAACCCTAACTTTAATCGTAACCCTAATCCTTACCCTAACCCTAAGTCTTAATCCTAACACAAACCCTAACCCCAAGCCTAAACCTAACAAAAACACTAACCCTAACACTACCACTAACCTTAAAATAACCCTAATCCTATACTTAACCGTAAAACTCACCTAAACCTAACCCTAAACCTAACCCTAACATTTACCCTAACCCTAATTCTAACCCTAATCCTAACATATAGCATAACACTAACCCTAAACCTAACCCTCACCCTAACACTAACTCTAACCCTAACCCTAACATTAACACCAACCCTCAACATAAACCTAACCCTAAACCTAATCCTCATCCTAAGTGTAACCATAAACCTAACACTAACCATTATCCTAACACAAACTCTAACACTAAACCTAACACTAACCTCTAGCCAAAACCTAACCTTAATGATAATTTTAACAGTAAACATATCCCTAACACTAACAATAACGCTAATCCTAACCCAAACCTTAACACTAACCCTAACCCGATCACTAACCCTAAACCTAACCCTAAAAATAACCCTAACCCTAACCATAACCATAACCCTAAGTCTCACCTTAAACCTAACTCTAAATCTAACACAAACCTTAACCCTAACAATCACCCTAACCCTAAACCTAACTTTAACCCGACCCCGGAAAACTAACCCTAAAAATAACCCTAATCTTAACCCTCACACTAACATTCAATCGAACTCTAACCCAAAACCTAACACTAACCCTAACCATAAACCTAACACTAATACTAACCCTAACACTAACTCAGATTCTAATAATAACCATAAACTTAAACATAACCCGAACCCTAATGATAACACAAACCCTAATCCTAAACCTAACTTTAACCCTAACACTAACCCAAACTTTAACTCTGACCATATCACTAACCCTAAACCTAACACAAACCCTAACTCTAACCCTAACCCTAACTCTAAGCTAACCAACACCCTAACCCTAATCTAACCCTAATACTAACCATAACCATAACACTAACCCTAAACCTAACACAAACCCTAACCCTAACCATAACCTTAACCCTAACCTAACCCTAACCATAACCCTAATTTAACCCTAACCCTAATCTAAACCCTAATTCTAACCCTAACACTAAAATTTATTTAACCCTAAACCTATCCCAAACCCTAACACTAAACTAAACCTAACCCTAAATCTAACCCTAACCCTATCCCTAAACCTAAAAGTAACCCTAACCCTAACCATAACCAAAAACTTACCCTAACCCTAACCCTAACCCTAACACTAACCCTTACCCTAGTTTAACCCTAACTTTAACACTAAACCTAACTGTAACACTAAACCTAAAACTAACCCTAACTCTAAGCCTAACACTAACCCTAATTTGAACCCTAAACCTTACCCTAATGCTAAACCTAACACTAACCCTATCCTTAACCCTAACCCTAAATATAACACTAACCCTTACCTTAACCCTAACACTATCCTTAACCGTAACCCAATTTTAAACCTAACTATAACCCTAACACTAACCCTAATATAAACCCTAAATCTAACACTAATACTAACCCTAATCCAACCCTAACCTTAACCATAAAACTAACCCTAACCCTAAAACTAATCCTAACACTAATCCTAACGCAAACACTAACACTAAAACTAACCCTAACACTAATTCTACCTTTAAATCTAATATAGCACTAACCTTAACCCTAACACTAACCCTAACCCCCAAAAAAACACTAATTCTTATCCTAACCAATACCCTAAATCTAACCCTAATCCTGTCTGTAAAAATAACACTAACCTAACCCTAACCATAACTTAAATCCTAACCCTAATCATAAAAAACCCTAACCCTAACCCTAACACTAACCCTAACTCTAAATCCAACCCTAACTTTAAAACTAACCCTAATCCTAACTCTAACCCCAACACTAATCTTAATCCTAATCCTAACCCTTAACCTAACCCTATATCTAACCATAACCCTAACCATAAAACTAACCCTAACAATAACTTTAAACCTATCACTAACCTAACTTTATCCTTAACCCTAACCCTAACCCTAACCCAAATATAAAATCAAACCTAAACCCAAACCCTAACACTAAACCGAACCCTAAACCTTACCCCAACACTAACCCTAAAACTAAACCTAAAATTAACACTAATCCTAACTGTAACCCTAAACCTAAAAATAACCCTAACCCAAAAAACCCTAACATTAAACCTAATCCTAACACTAACTTTAACCCACACCCTAACACTACCTCTAACCCTAACCCTAACCTTAAACCTAACCGTAATTTTTTTTTTACCTAACCCTAAATCTTACCATAACCTGAACACTAACACTAACCCTAACCATAACACTAATCTGAACACTGAATCTAAACCTAACCATAACCCTAACACTAACACTACACCTAATCCTAACACTATCACTAAAACTAACCCTAAACCTAATTATAATGCTAATCCTAACACTAAATCTAAACCTAAACCTAAGGCTAACCCTAACACTAATCCTATCCCTAAACCTAACCATAAACATAACACTAATCCGCACCTTAACACAAACCCTAACACTAAACATAAACCTATCCCTAACCCTAACACTATTGCTAAAACTAACTTTAACTCTAACACTAACACGAACCCTAAACCTAACCCAAAGCCTAACCCTAACATGAACCCTAATCCTAACCCTAACACTAACCGTAACCCTAGCCCTAACACTACTCCTAAATCTAATCCTAACATTAACACTAACCCTAAGACAAACCCTAACCCTAACCCTAACCCTAACACTAACACTGACCCAACCCTAACAATAACCCTAACACTAACCCTATAGCAAACCTAACACTAACACTAACCCTAACCCTAACACTAATTTAACCTCAAAACCTAACCTAACACTTACTGTAATCCTAAACCAAACCATTAACCGAACCGGAACACTAACCCTAACCAGAACCAGAACCCTAACAGTAACCTTAATTTTAACCCTAACCTTAACACACTAACCTTAACACTAACCCTAAACCTAAGGCTAACCCTAACCCTAACCCTAAACCTAACCCTAATGGTAACCCTAACACTGAACCCTAATAATAATCCAAAACCAAACCCAAACCCTAACAACAACCCTAACCATAATCTTAACCCTAAAACTAATCCTAACCCTAACCCTAATGCTAATCATAACTGTAATCCAAATCCTATTCTAACAATAACCCTAACACAAACCCTAAACCTAACCATAACACGAAACCTAACCCTAACCGTAACCCTAACCCTAACCCTAACACTAACCATAAACTGAAGACAAATTCTAACCGAAACTATAATTCTAAACTTAACCTAATTGTAACCCTAACTGTTAACTAACCCTAACCGTAAACCTAACCATAACCCTAACACTAACCCTTACTCCAAACCTAAGCCTTTCATTGACCCTAAACTTAAATGTAACCCTAAAACTAACCCTAACCCTAAACCTAACCCCAAATCTAAACCTAAACCTAACACTAACAGTAACCTTAACCGTAACCCTAACACTTACCCTAACCCTAACGTAACCCTAATTCTAACCCTAATCCTATAAAGAACCCTAACCCTAAACCTAAATCTAACCCTAAATTTAACCCTAACATTTAGCCTAAAACTAACCCTAACCCTAACCTTAAACCTAACTCTTAAACTAACCCTAACACTTAACCTAACACTAATCCTAAACCTTATCCTAACACTAACCCTAACCCTTAACCTAACTCTAAGTCTAACCTTAACCCTAACACTAAACCTAACCCTAACCCTAACCCTAGCAGTTAACATAACTCAAATCATAACCCTTAACATAACACTAACTTTAACCGTAACCCTAACTCTAACATTTACCCTAAGCCTAACCCTATCTCTATTTGTTACACTAAACCTAAACCTAAACCTAACACTAACACATACCCTAATCCCTTTCCTGAACCTAACACTAACCCTAAACCTAACCATAAATATAACACTAACCCTAACCCTAAAACTAACCCTAACACTAACCCTTACTTTAACAATAACAATAACCCTAACCTTAACCCTAAGACGAACTGGAAAACTAACCCTAAATGTAACTCTAATCCTATACCTAGCCCAATCAATAACACTAATCCTTACCCTAAAACTAACCCTAACACTAAAACTAATCACAACACTAACCTTAACCCTAACATTAACCCTAATGCAAACCCTAACACTAACACTAATCCTAACACTAAACCTAATCCTAACCGTAACCCTAACACTAACACAAACTCTAAACTTAACCCTAACACAAATCCTAACCCTAAACCTAACACTAAATATAACCCAAACCCTAACACTAACCTAACACTAATCATAACCCTAACCCTAATCCTAAATGTAACCATAACACTAACACTAACCGTAAAGCTAACACAAACCCTGACACTAACCCTATCACTAACCCTAAAGCTAACTTTAACCTAAAGCCTAACCCTAACATTATCCCTAACCCTAACCCTAAACCTAGTGGTAAACCTAATTCTCAACCATACCTAACCCTAAACCTTACCACAACCCGAACAATAAACCTATCTCTAAACCTAACAATAAACCTAACGCTTACACCAAACATAACACTTATCATAAACCTAACACTAACACTAACTCTTACCTTAACACTAAGCCTAAAACTAAACCTAAGCCTAATCCAATGCTAACCCTAACTCTAACCGTAAATCTAACCCTAATGCTAACACTAACACTAACCCTATCCTTAAACCTAACCCTAAATATTACACTAACCCTAATCCTAACCCTAACCCTAACCCTAATCCTAACACTAATCCTAACCCAAACCCTAACACTAACCCTAACCCTAACATGAAACCTAACCCTAACAATAAAACTAACCCTAACACTAACCCTATCACTAATCCTAAACCTAATGATAACCCTAACCCTAACCTTAACCCTAACACTAACCCTAACCCTAACCATAACCATAACACTAACACTAAATCTAACCCTAACCCTAACACTAACCCTAAACCTATTCATAAACCTTACACTATACCTAACCCTAACCCTAACATGAACCCTAACCATAACCCTAACCTTAACCCAAACCCTAACGCTAACACTAACCCTAATCTTGTCTGTCAAACTAAACCTAACCAAAACCTAACACTAACCTAATCCTAAAACTTACCCTAACCCGAACACTAACCCTATCTTTAACCTTAACCACAACACTAACCCTAAGACAAAATGTAACCCTAACCATTACCCTAAACGTAACCCTAACCCTAACCCTATCACTAACCCTAAAACTAACCTTAATCTTAACCCTAATGCTAAAGCTAACTCTAACCCTAAAACTAACCCAAATGCTAACCCTAAATTTAATCTAACACTTACCCTAAACCTAAACCTAACACAAATGCTATCACTAACTTTAACCTAACACAAACCCTATCACTAACCATAACCTTAACATGAACCATAACCCTAAACCTAACACTAAAACTAACACTAACCCTAACTTTATCACTAATCCTAAACCTAATGCTAACCCTAACACTACCCTAACACAAAACCTAACCCTAATATTAACCCTAACCCTAACACAAACCCTAGCTCTAAACTTAACACTAATTCAAAACCTAACCCTAACACTCACACTAACACTAAACCTCTCCCTAACCCTAACCCTAACCCTAACACTAACACTAACTTTAACCATAACTCTAAAATGAACCCTAACCCTAACTCTAACACTAAAATTTAACTTAACCCTAACCCTATCACTAATTCTAAACCTAATGCTAACATTAACACTAACCCTAACCCAAAACCTATCCCTAATATTTACCCAAATCCTAACCCTAACACTAATGCAAACCCTAACACTAACCTTAATCCTAACGTTAACCCTAATCCTACCCATAAACCTTCTAACACTTACCCTTAATATAAACATAAGAAAAACCCTAACCCTACCCTAAAACTAACCGTAAACCTAAACCTAACCCTAACACTAACCCTAACCTTAACCCCAACCCTATATTAACCCTAATTGTTAACCTACACCTAAACCTTACCCTAACCCGAACACTAAACATAACTCTAACTTTAACCATAACACTAACACTAAGAGAAAACCTAACCCTAACCATAACCCTAAATGTAACACTAACCCTAATCCTATCACTAACCCTAAAACTAACCTTAATCCTAACCCTATTGCTAACCCTAAATCTAACCCTAAACCTAACACAAACCCTAAGTCTTACCATAACCTTAACTCTAACCCTAAGACTAACCCTATCCCTTATCCTAATTCTAACCCCAACACTAAACCTAACCCTAACCATAACACTAATCCTAGCCCTAACTCTAACCCTTGCACTAATGCTAAGCCTAACCCTAACCCTGATGCTAATCCTAAAACTAACACTATACCTATCCCTAATGCTAACCCTAACACTAAAACTAACCCTAACACAACCCTAACACTAACCCTAACCCTAACCCAAACCCTAACACTAGCCGTAACCGTAAAATTTATTCTAACACTAACCCTAATCCTAAACCTAACGCTAATCCTAAACAAAATTTCAATCATAATTCTAACCCTAAACCTAACACAAACCCTAACCCTAACCATAACACTAAAGTTAATCCTAACCCTAACTCTAACCCTTACATTAATACTAACTAAAACCCTAACACAAACACTAAACCTAACAATCACCCTAACTCTAACACTCACCCTAACCTTAACTTTAACACTAACACTAACCATACACCTATCCCTAACAATAACTTTAACCATAAACCTAACCCTAAAAGTAAGCCTAACCCTAATTCTAACAAAACACCTAACCCTAACCCTAAACCTAAACCTAAACCTAACACTAAACCTAACCCTAACCCTAACCCTAACACTAACACTAACCCTATCTCTAACATTAACACTAACCCTACCCATAACCCTAACACTAAACCTAACCCTAACCATTACCCTAACACTAATCCTAACCCTAACACAAAACCTAAAACTAACTTTAACCCAAACCCCTACCCTAATACTAATCCTAACCCCAAACCTTACCATAATACTATCACGAATTCTAAGCCTAAGCCTAAGCCTAACCCTAACACTAAATCCTAACACTAACCCTCACCCTAACCCTAACTCTAACAGTAACCCTAACACTAACCCTCATCCTAAACCTAACACTAAACTTAACCCCAACCCTAATCCTATCACTAATTGTAACCATAACCATAACCTTAAACGTAACACAAACCCAAACTCAAACTGTAACACTCAACCTAATACTAACCCTAACCCTAACTCTAACCCTAACTCTAAAATTAACCCTAAATTTAACCCTAAACCTAAAACTAACCCTAACCCTAACCTTAACCCTAATTCTTAGCCTTAAACTAACTCTAACCAAAACCCTAAAACTAACACTAATCCTAAACCTAACCCTAACCATAACCCTAATCCTAACCCTAACCCTAAAACTACCTCTAAACCTAACCCTATCCCTAACACTATACTTAACCCTAAACCTAACCCTGACCAAAACACTAACACTAAACCTAACCCTAACCCTAACACTCATGCTAACCATAACCCTAACCCTAACACTAACACTAAACTGGTCCCTAACAGTATATCTAACCCTCAACCTAACCCTAACAGTAACCCTAACACTAACTCTAATGCAAAATTAAATACTAACATTAACCCTAAGCCTAATGCTAATTGTAACTGTAACCCTAGCCCTAACAATAACCATAACCCTAACCCTAACCCAATTCATAACTCTAACCCTAACACTAACCCTATCCCTAACCCTTACCCTAACCCTTACCCTGACACTAACCCTAACCCTCACCCTAACCCTAACCCTAACACTAACACTAACCTAAACCTAACCCTAAACCTAACACTAACCCTAAACCTATTCTTAAAACTAACACTATCCCTAACCCTAACCCTAACAGTAAAACTAACCCTAAACGTAACCCTAACCCTAATTTTAACACTAACCCTAACCCTGACCCTAGCACTAAGATGAACTTTAACCATAAACCTAACACTAAACCTAACCCTAACTCTAACCTAACAATAACACTATCCATAACTCTAACCCTAACACTAACCCTAACTCTAACACTAACACTAACAATAACCTTAACACAAACCCTAACACTAACACGAATCCTAACACTAACTCTAAGCCTAATGGTAAACCTAAAACTATCCCTAACCCTAATCCTAACACAAACCATAACCAAAACCCTAACACTAAACCTAACCCTAAACCTAATCCTAACACTCATTCAAACACTAACTCTAAAGCTAACTCTAATGGTAACCCTAACACTAACCATATCTTTAATCCTAACGCTAACCATAACACTAACTCTAACCCTAACCTTAACACTGACACTAACCCTAAACCTATCTCTAAATATAACACTACTGGTAACACTAACTCTAACCCTATCACTAACCCTATCCCAATCCTAATTCTAAACCTAACACTAACCCTAACACTAACCCTAATGCAAACCCTAACACAAACATTAACCCTAACCATAATACTAATCATTCCCATAAACCTAACCAAACACTAAACCTAAACCTAATCCTAACATAAAACCTAAACATAACCCTAAAACTAACCCTAACACTAACACTAACCCTAACACTAAACCAATCCTAAACCTAACCATAACCATAACTGTAACTCTAACACAAACATTAACCCTAACCCTAACCCTAACACAAATACTAACATTAACTCTGACATTAACAATAACCCTAACCCTAACACAAATCTTAACCTTAACCCTAACCCTAAACCTAACACTAACACTAAACCTAACCCTAAGCATATCCTTAACCCAAACCCTAAACCTAACTCTAACCCTAACCCTAACACTATCACTAATCCTAAACCTAATGCTAACCCTCACACTAATGCTAACACAAACCCTATCCCTAATACTAACCCTAACCCTACACCTAACCATAACCATAACTCTAAACCTAACCCTAACCCTAACACAAACCCTAATCCAAACCATAACCCTAAACCTAACACAATCCTAACTCTAACCCTTAACTAACCGTAACTGTAACCCTAACACTAACCCTAATACTAACCCTAACCTGAAACCTTACCCTATCACTAACCCTAACACTAATCCTAAACCTAACAGTAACTCTAACCCTAATCCTAACTCTAACCCTAACACTAAACCTAAGCCTTACCATAACACTAACTCTAACCCTAAATGTAACCCTAACACTAACTCTAACTCTAACCCTAAACTTTAATCTAACTGTAAACCTATCTGTAATTCTAACCCTAACCCTAACCCTAATAAAAAATCTAACCCTAACCCTAACCCTAAACCTAATCCTAACTTTAAAACTAACCCTAACAATGACCTTAATCTTATCCTTAACTCTAACACTAAAGCTTACCCTAACCCTAACCCTTACCCTTAACCTAACACTAACCCTAACACTAACCCTAAATCTAACAATAATCCTAACCCTAAACATCACCCTAACCCTAACTCTAACCTTAACCCTTACCTTAAACCTAACCCTAACCCTAACAAAAACTCTATCCCTAATCCAAAAACTAACACTAACCCTAACCCAACCATAACCCTATTAATAATCCTAAACCTAACCCTAAACCTAAACGTAATACTAACCCTAACCATAACCCTAAAAATAAACCTAAACCTGTTCCTAAACCTATCACCATTTCTCACCCTATCTGTAACCCTAACACTAATCCTAAACCTAAGCTTAACCCTAATTCTAACCCTAACTGTAACAAAAACCCTAACACTAACCCCAAAACTAACCTTAAACTAACCCTAATCCTTATTTTAAACCTAAACCTAACACTTACCCTAATCCTAACACTATCACTAACCGTAACCATATAACTAACCCTATCCCTAAACCTAATCTTAACCGTAACAATAACCCTTACCCTAACCCTAACACTAAACCTCAACTTGGCCCTAATTAAACTATTGCTAAGCCTAACCCTAACCCTAACAGTAACACTAAAACTAACCATAACCCTAACCCTAACTCGAACCCTAATCATAACTTTAATACTAACCCTAAACCAAACCCTAACCCAAACACTAATCCTAACACTAACCCTAACTCTAACCCTAACACAAGCTCTAACCCTAATCCTAACACTAACACTAACCCTAACCCTCACACTAACCCTAACACAAACTCTAACCCTAACCCTAACAAAACCGTAATACTAACCCTAAAACTAACCCTATCATTAACTCTAGTCAAACTCAAACACTAACACTAACTGTAACCCTAACCCTAATCCTACATGTAACCCTATTCTAACACTTACCCTAACCCTAACACACACACGCCCTAACCCTAACACTAACCCTATACTTACCATAACCCTAACACTAACCCTAACCCTAATCCTAAATTTAACACTAACCCTATCTCAAACCCTAACCCTAACACAAATTCTAACCCTAACTCTAACCCTAACACTAACACAAACACTAACACTAAACCTAACATTAATCCTAACCCTAAAACTAACACTAATTCTAAACTTAACCATAACCCTAACCCTAACACTCAACCTAAACCTAACCCTAACTCTAACCCGAAACTTAAACCTAATCCTACCTGTAACCCTAACCCTAACTCTAACCCTAAACCTAACAAAACCCTAAGTCCAACCCTAACCCTAACACTAACACAAACATTAACCCTAACCCTAAAACTAACCCTAACCCTACTTCTAACCCTAACCCTAACACTAACCCTAAACCTAACCTTAAACCTAACTCTAACCATAACACTAAACCTAAGCCTAACCCTAACCCTAACCCTAACACTAAACCTAAGCCTAACCATAACCCTAATTCTAACCCTAATCCTAACTCTGAACCTAATCATAAACATAAACCTAATCCTAAATCTAACCCTAACACTAACTTTAACACCAACCCTAAACTTAACATTAAGTCTAAATCTAACGCTAACACTAACCCTAACCCTAACCCTAATGCTACCACTAATACTAACCCTAACCCTAACCCAACACAAACATTAACCCTAACACTTACCCAAACCCTAACAATAACCCTAACCCTAACCTTAACCCCAACACTAACCCTAACCGTAACCCCAACCTAACGCTAATTCTAACTGTAATCCCAAACTGAACCCTAACCCTAACATTAACAATAACTTAAACCTTAAAACAAACACTAACCCTAACCCTAACTCTAAGCCTAAACCTAACCCTAATATTAACCCTAACCCTAACTCTAACCCTAAACATAACCCTAACCCTAAACCTAACCATAAACCTAAGCATAATCCTAACCCTAACACTGACCCTAACCCTCAACCTAACCCTATCACAAAACCTCATTGTAACGCTAAACCTAAACCTAACACTAAACATAACCCTAAGCCAAACACTAACCCTAATGGTAACCCTAAAACTAACACTAACTGTAACCCTTATCCCAACCCTAATCCTAACCCTAACCCTAATCCTAACCCTAACCCTAAACCTAACCCTAACGATAATCCTAAACCTAACACTAACCCTATTACGAAACCTAAGTCTAACCGTAACTCTAACAATAACCCTAATTTTAACCCTAAAACTGACACTAACCATAACACTAACCCAAACCCTAACCCTAACCCTAACAATAACCCTAACCCTAACCCTAACACTAACCCTAACCCTACCCCTAACCCTAAGAGTAACACTAACTCTAAATCTAAACCATACTGCAATCCTAACAGTAAACCTAACCCTAATTCTAACCCTATATATAACCCTAATCCTATTTGAAATCTTAACACTAATACTAACCCTAACCCTAACAAAACCCTACCTCTAAACTTAAACCTAACACAAACCCTAACCCTATTCCTAACACTAAACAAACTCTAACCCTAACCCTAACTCTAACCCTAACTCTAAAACTAACCCTAACCCTAACACTAACTTTAACACTAACACTCAACCTAACCCTAAACCTAACCCTTACCCTATAACTAACCCTAACCCTAACACTAACACTAACTCTAAACATATCCCTAACCCTAACACCATAATTATACCTAAACCTAACCATAACACAAACACTATCACAAACATAACCCTAACCCTAAACCTAATGTTAATACTCACCCTAACCCTAACCTTAACACTAACACTAACTGTAACACTAACCCGAACATTAACACTAACCCTAAACCGAATCCTAACTGTTACTTTAACCCTGACACTAACCCTAAACTTAACCCTAGCATTAGCACTAAATCTAACCCTAACCATAAGCCTACTTCTAATTCTAACACTAACCCTAACCCTAAACATAATCCTAACATTAACCCTAAAACAAAATTTAACACTAACATTAACTCTAACCCTATCCTAATCCTAACTGTAATCCTAACCCTTACAATAACCCTAACCCTAATCCTAATTCAAACCTAAAACTAAACCTAACACTAACCCTAACACTAAAACGAACCCTAATCATACCCCTTACCCTAACCCTAAGCCTTACACTAATCATAACACTAACCCTAAACCTAACCATAAGCCTAACACTAACTCTAGAACTATCCATAACCCTAACACTATAATAAACCCTAACCTTAACCCTAACACAAAAACTGACAGTAAATCTAACCCTAACCCTATCCCTCACCCTAACACTAATCCTAACTTTAACACTCACTGTTACCTGAACACTAATTCTAACCATAACACTAATCCTGACCCTAATTTTAACTTTTAACTTAACACTAACACAAGCCTTAAACTTAACCCTAACCCTAACCATAAAACTAATTTTAACCCTAACCCTAATGCTAACCCTAACCCTAACCCTAACCCAACCCTAAATCTAACCCTAACCCTCACCCTAACACTAACCCTAATCCACACTGTAATCCTAACTCTAACACAAAACCGACGTCTAACTTTAACCCTAACACTAACACTAACACTAACCCTAACACTAACCCTAACCCTAACACTAACCGTAACACTAACCCTAATCCTAACCCTAACAATAAACATAAACCCAAACCTAATCCTATCACTAATTCTAACCCTAACCATAAACCCCAAACTAACACTAATGCTAACCCTAAACATAACCCCAAACCTAACACTAAACCTAACCCTAACCATAACCCTAACCATAACAGTAACACTAACCCTAACTCTATCCCTAACCCTAACACTAACATTAACTCTGACTCTAAACCTAATTATAATCCTAACACTAAACCTAACCCTAATTCTAACCCTAAATATAACCCTAAACTTATCCGTAACCCTAACACCAACACTAACCCTAACACAAACCCTAAGAATAAACCTAATCCTAACCCTAACTAACCCTATCCCTAACACTAACCTAATACTAAAACTAACAGTAACCCTAAACCTAACCCTTACCCTAACACTAACACTAATCATAACCCTACCAATAACACTAACCATAATCCTAATCCTAAAACTAACCCTAACCCTAACCCTAACTCTAATCCTATCCCTAACCCTAACAGTATAATTAAGCCTAACCCTAACCCTAACAAAAACCTAACCCTAATCCTAACTCTAACACTAACACTCACCCTAACCTGAACCCTAACACAAACTCTAATTCTAACACTAACACTAACCCTAATCCTAACCCTTACCTTAACCCTTACACTAACCCTGAACTTAACATTAACACTAACCCTAATACTAACCAAAACCCTAACCCTAAACTTAAAAATAACCATACATCTAATCCTAACACTAACTCTAACACTCACCCTAACACAAAACTTAACACTAACATTAACCCTAACCCTTTCCTAATCCTAACTGAAACCTTAACCCTAACAATAACCCTAAGCCTATTCCTAACTCAAACCTTAAACCTAACCATAAAACTAACCCTAACCCTAACCTTAACCCCAATGCTTATCCTAAAAGTAACCTTAACCCTAAACCTAACCCTATCACTAATCTTAACCCAAAACCTAAAACTAATCTTAACCATAACACTAATCTCAACCCTAACACTAATCATAACACTCACCCTAAACCTAACCCTAACCCTAAAACTAATTCTAAACCTATCCCTAACCCTAACAGTATAATAAACCCTAACCCTAACACAAAAGCAAACACTAACACTAAACCTAACTGTAACCCTAACTTTCACACTAACCCTAACCCTAACACGAACATGAACACTAATTCTAACCCTCACACTCACCCTAACCCTAAACTTAATCGTAAAACAAACCTTAAACCTAACCATAACCCTAACCTTAAAAGTCACTCTAACACTAACCCTTAACCTAACCCTAAACCCAAACCTAAACCTAACTTTATCCCTAACCCTAACACTAACCCTCATGCAAACCATAACCCTAACTCTAACATGAACCCTAAGTCTAACCCTAACTCTAACACTATACCTAACACTAACCTGAACACTAACTCTAACACTAACACCAACTGTAACACTAACCCTAACGCTAAACCTAACCCTAACAATAAACCTAACCCCAATTCTAATCCTCTCATTAATTGTAAACCTAAACATAAGCCCAAACCTAACAATAACACTAACCCTAACCATAACACTAACCCTATCTCTACCCCTAACCCTAACACTAACATTAACTGTCACTCTAAACCTGATCATAATCCTAAGAGTAAACCTAACCCTAATTCTAACCCTAAATATAACCCTAATCTTATCTGTAACCCTAACACTAATCCTAACCCTAACCCTTACACAAATCCTAAACCTAAACCTAACCCTAACTAACCCTAAAACTAAACCTAAACTTAACCCTAACCCTAACACTAACCTTAAACCTAATCCTTACCATAACACTAACCCTAACCCTAACACTAACACTAACTTTAACCTATTGCTAACTGTAACACTATAATTACCCCAACCCTAACCATAACACAAACCTAACCCTAACCCTAACACCCGAACCTGAACCCTAACACAACCACTTATTTGAACAATAACACTAACTCTAACCCTAATCCTAACCCTTACCTTAACCCTAAGAGTAACTTTAAACTTAACCCTAACCCTAACCCTAAAACTAACCCTAACACTAACCCTAATTCTAACCCTAACCCTCACCCTAAACCTAATGCTAACACTAACCCTAACACTAACGCTAACACAAAATTTAACACTAAAATCAACCCTATCCCTAACCTAATCCTAACTCCAACCCTAAAACTAACAATAACTCTAACCCTAATCCTAACTTAAATCCTAATCCTAAACCTAACACTAACCCTAACCATAACCCTAATCCTAAAACTAACGATAGCCTTAACCCTAAACCTAACCCTATCACTAACCTTAACCCGAATCCTAACCCTGACCAAATACTAACCCTAAACCTAACTGTAATCATAACACTAACTCTAAAACTATTCCTAACCCTAACACTATAATTAGCCCTATCCCTAACCCCTAAACAAATACTAACACTAAACCTAACCCTAAACCTAAACCTAACCTTAACCCTAACACTCACCATAACCCTAAACTTAACATGAACCCTAATTCTAACCATAACACTAACCCTAACACTAATCCTAACCCGTACCTTAATCCAAACTCTAACCCTAAATATAACCCTAACTCTAACCCTAATACTAACCCTAAACCTAATACTAACCCTAACCCTAAACCTAACAGGAACCCTAAGCCAAACGCTCACTCTAACCTAAATCTAAACCTGAACCTATCCCTAACACTATCCTTTACCCTAACCCTAACTCTAACACTAGTTCTAACATTAACCATAACCCTAGCCATTACAATAACACTAATCCTAACACTAAGAAGAACCATAACCCTAAGCCTAACTCTATCCCTAACCCTACCCTAACCCTAACCCTAAGACCAACCATAACCCTAAATTTAACTCTATCCCTAATCCTACCCTAACCATAACACTATGCCTAACCCTAAAACTAACCCAAACCCTAACACTAAACCTAACCCTAACCTTAAAACTAACCCTAAAGCAAATCCTAACACTAACACTAATCCTAACACTAAAAATAAATCTAAACCTAAACGTAACCTTAATCCAAACCATAACCCTAACACTAACCCTAAATCTAACCCTAACCCTAAACCTAACAATAAACTTAACCCGAACCTTTACCCTAAACCTAAACTACCCTAACCCGAACACTAAATCTAACCTTAACCATAACATTAACACTAACCCTAACACTAACTCTAACACTAACCCTAACCATTCCATGAAGCCCGACCCTCAACCAAAACCCAAACCTAACCCTAACCCTAACACTAACCCTAAACCTAATCCTAACCTTAAAACTAATACTAATCCTAATCCTAACCTTAACACTAACAATAACAATAACTCTAACTCTAACCCTAACACAAACCCTAACCCAACCATAATCCTGACCCTAATCTATCCCGAACCCTCATCCTTATCTAATGCTAACCCTAACCCTAACACAAACACTAACCCTAACCCTAAATCAAATCCTAACACTAATCCTAATCCTAACCCTAAACTTAACACTAACTTAACTCTAACCATAACCCTAACTCTATTCATAACCCTAACCCTAACCCTCACACTTACCCTAACCCTAACCATAACACGAAGATTAATCCTAAGCCTAACCCTAAACCTAACACTAACCCTAACATTAAACCTAAACCTAACTGCAACCCTAACCCCAAAACTAAAATTAACCCTAATCTTAACCCTAACCTGAACACTACACTTACCCTAACAGTAAACCTAAACTTAATACTTACCCTAATCCTAACCCTCATTTTAACATGAACCCTAACCCTAAAACTAACCCTTACCTAACCCTAACCCAAACCCTAACCCTAACATAATCCTAAACTGAACCCTAACCCAAACCCTAACAGTAACTGTTACCATAACCCTAATCATAAAACTAACCCTAGCCCTAACACAAAACCTAACCTTATCCCTAACCCTAACAGAAAACTTAACCCTAATCCTATACCTAATAACAACCCTAACCCAAATCATAACCCTAACTTTTACCTAACTCTAACACTAACGCTTACCTAACCAAGCCCAAATTTTAACACTAACACTAACACTAACCCTAACCCTAACCCTAACCAAACCCTAAACCCAATAATACCACTAAGCCTAAACCTCACCCAAACCATAACCCTAACCCTAACACCAACCCTAACACTAACCCTATCCCTAAACCTAATAGAAACCTTGACCCTAAGTCTAACCATAACTCTAAAACTAACCCTAACCCTAACTTTAATTTTAACCCTAACCCTAATCCTAACCCTAACAACAATCCTAACCCTAAACCTAAATCTAACCCTCACCATAACCCTAACCCTAAACCTAATACTAACACTAACCGAAACACTAACACTAACCCTAACCATAAAAGTAACTGTAACCCTAACACAAAACATAATCCTAACCCTAACCCTAACAGAAACCATAACCCTAATCGTACACCTTACAACAACCCTAGCCCAAACCATAACCCTAACTTTTACCTAACCCTAACCCTAACGCTTATCTAACCAAACCCAAATTTTAGCACTAACACTAACCATAACACTCATTTTAACCCTAACCCTAACACAAACCCTAAACTAAACCATACCACTAAGCCTAACCCTCACACAAATAATAATCCCGACCCTAACACTAACCTTAAACCTAACCTTAAACCCAACCCTAACAGAAACCCTAACCCTAAGTCTAACCCTAACCCTAACACTAACCCTAAACCTAAATTTAATCCTAACCCTAACCCTAACCCTACTACTAACCCTAACAATAACCCTAACCCTGAACCTAAACCTAACCCTCATCATAACCCTATCCCTAAACCTAACACTAACCCAAACCCTAACACTAACCCTAACCTAACCCATACACCTAATCCTAAACCTCATTAAAACCCAAAACCAAACACTGATGCTAACCCTACCCTAACCCTAACCCTAACCCAAAACCTAAACCTAAACCTAACACTAACCCTAAGCCTAAACCTAACACGAACCCTAACCCTAAACTTAACCTAACCCTAACTGTAACCCTAACCCTAACCCTAACCCTAACAATAACAATAACTGTAACCCTAACCCTAACCGTAGCCTACACTAAACCTGTACCTAAACCTAACCCTAATCCTACCTGTAACTGTAAACCTATATGTAACCCTATCAGTAACCCTAACACAAACCCTAACCCTAATCCTAACACTAACCCTAACCCTAACTTTACACTAACACTAATTCTAAACATAACCCTAAATCTAACCATAACTTTAACCTAATCCTAATCCTAACCCTAATACTTATTTTAACCCTAACCCTAAAATTAACCATAACCACAATCCTAACTGTAACACAAACCCCAACCATAACCATAAACCGAACCTTAACCTAACCCTAAACCTAAGCCTAACCTAACACTAACCCTAACCCTAACTGAACCTAAACTCATCACTAACTTTAACCCTAACCCTAACACTAACCCTACCCTAACCCTAACTGTAATCATAACTCTAACCATAAACCTAACCCTATCACGAATTCTAACCCTTTTCCTAACCCTAACCCTAACACTAAACTTAACATTAATGTGAACCTTAACCCAAAACCTAAAACTAATCCTAACGCTAACCCTATCCCTAACCCCAACACTAACCATATCACTAATCCTAACCTTAAGACTAAACCTAACACTAAACCCTAAACCTAACCATAACCCAAAGTCTAACCCTAACCCTAACACTTACAATAACCCTAACCCTAACCCTAAACCAAACTCTCACCCTAACCATAATCCTAACACTAACCATAAACCTATCTCTAACCCTAACCCAAATACTAAAGCTAGACCCTACCCTAACACTAACACTAACCCTAACCTAACCCTAACCCTAAATCTAAACCTAACACTAACCCTAACCTTAACCCTAACATGAACCCTAACCATAAACCTATCCTAACCTAACCCTAACCCTTATCATAATCTAAACTATCCCTAAACCTAAAACAAACCGTAACACTAACTGTAACCTTAACCCTAACCATAACTTTAACTGTAACCCTAAAACAAACCTAACCCTAAACCTAACACTAAACCTAACCCTAACCCTAACACTAACCCTAACTCTAATGCTAAACTTAACCCTTACACAAACCCTAAACCTAAACCTAACACTAATGCTAAGCCTAAACCATAAGCCTAACCCTAATCTAACCCTAACGCTAACACTTACCTAACCCTAACCATAATCCTGACCCTCACACTAACCATAACAATAACTCTACCCGTAACTTTAACACAAACCCTAAACCTAACGATACCACTAAGCCTAACCCTCACCCTATTCTGTACCCTATCCCTAACACTAACCCTAAACCTAAACCTAAACCTAACCCTAATTCCAACAGAAACTCTAACCCTAACCCTAACCCTAATCCAAAACCTAACTTTAAACCTTACCGTAACTCTCATCCTAACCTTAACCTTAACAATAACCCTAACCCTAAACCTAAACTTAACCCTCTCACTAACCCTAACCCTAAACCTTACACTAACCATAACTCTAACATTAACACTCATTCTAAACCTAAGTATAATTTTAATGCTAACACAAACACTAACCCTAACATTTATCCTAATTCTAACCCAAACCCTAAACCTAAACCTAACAGTAACCCGAAGCCTAAACTTAACACGAACCCTAACCATAACCGTAACCAAACCCTAACCCTAAACCTAACTCTAACCCTAACACTTACACTAACCTTAACCCTAACCCCAACCCAAACCTACCCTTACACTAGCCCTAACCCTTACCCTAATCCAAACCATAACCGTAACTATTAACATAACACTAATGGTAACCCTAACACAAACCCTAACCCTAACCCTACAACTATCCCTAACCCTAACCCTAACACAAATCCTATCCCTAAATTTACCCTACAATGAATTCTAACCCTAACACTAAACCTAATCCTTAAATTTACTTAACCCTAACCCTAAATCTAATCCTAACACTAACTTTAACCCTAATATTAACAGTAACCACAACACTAACCCTAACTGTAAAACAAACCCTAACTTTAACCATAAAACCTTAACCTAACCCTAACACTAACTCTAACCTAACATTAACCCTAACCCAAACACGAAACCTCACCCTAAACCTAACACTAACCCTAAGCCTAATCCTAACACTAACCCAAACTGTAACACTAACCTAAACCTATCTCAATACTTAACACTAACCCTAACCCTAGACCTAATCTAAACACTATCCCTAACGCTAACACTAACACTAACAGTAACACTAAACCTCACCCTAACCCTAACACTAACCCTAACTCTAACCCTAACCCCAACCCTAACACTATCACTAACCCTAATCTTAACCTTACACTTAACACTAACCCTAACCCTAATCCAAACACAAAACCACTCCCTAACACTGACACTAACCCCAACCTAACACTAACACTAACTCTAACCTACACTAAATCTAAACCTAACCCTAACCCTATTAATAACCCTAACCTTTATCCTAACCTAACACTATCCATAACCCTAAATCCACCATGAAATCAAAACTTAACTTTAACCTAACCATAACACTAACACTAACCCTAACCCTAATCCCAAACCTAACACTATCACTAACCCTAATCTTAACAGTAACCCTAAAACTAACTATTACCCTATCTAAAACACTAACACTAATCCTAAACCTAACACTTACTCTATCTCTAACCCTAAATTTAACCCTAACCCAAACCTAAACCTAACATGAACGCTAAACCTAACACAAACCCTAACCCTAACCCTAACCTAATTAAAACCTAACATTAACCCTAACACAAACACTAATCCTAAAACTAAACTTAATCATAACCCTAACCCTAATCCTAACCCTAACCTAACTCCAACCCTAATCTTAACCCTTATCGTAACACAAACTAGAACACTAAGCAGAACCCCAACACAAACTCTAAGCTAAACCTAAGACTAACCCTAATTCTAAGCCCAACACTTACCCTAACACTAAAAGTAACACTAATTGTAACCATAACCCTAACCCTATCCCTAAAACTAACTCTAAACCTAATTCTAATCCTAACCATAACATTAAATCTTACCCTAACCCTAACCCTAACCAAAATTCTAACGGCAACATTAACCCTAACCCTAAACATAACACAAACCCTATCCCTTAACCTAACCCTAAAAATAACGATACCTAACACTAACCAAAACGTAGCACTAACCAAAAACCTTACCCTATCCCTAACCGTAACCCTAACCCTGTCCCTAACACTAACCATACACTAATCATAACCCTAACAGTAAGAAAAACCTTAACACTAAACCTAACGATAACACTAACCCTAAAACTATTACTAACCCTAACACTAAACCTAAACTTAAACTTAACCCAAACACTAATAATAACACTAATCATAACCGTAAACCTAACCCAAACACAAACCCTAAATCTAACCCTAACCCTAACTCTAATCCTAACCCTAACTCTACTGTAACACTAACCCCAAGCCTCACCTTAACCCTAACCCTAACCCTAACCCTAACATTAATCCTAAACCTAATTCTAAAACAATCCTTAAACCTAACTCTAACACTAACCCAAACACTAATCCTAAGCATAACCATAACCATAAACCTAACCCTAACCCTAAACCTAACACAAACCCTAACCTGAACCCTAACCCTAACACTAAACCTGTCCTTAACCCTAACCCTAAACTTAACATTAAACCTAACACTAAACCTAAACCTAACCCTAAACTTATCGCTATAGTAACCCTAACCCTAACCCTAACCCTAACCCTAACCTTAACCCTAACCCTAACTGTAACCCTAAAACAAACCCTAACCCCAAACATAACCCTAAACCTAATAACACTAACCCTAAAAATTTCCTAACTTTTTCCCTAAAACTAACCCCAGCACTAAACATAACACAAACCCGAACCCTAACCTTAACCCTAACACTAACACTAACTCTAACCCTAACCCTAACACTAACACTAAACTCAACCCTATCCCTATCACTAACCCTAACCCTAACCCTAAACCTAACCGTAACCCTATTCCTAAACCTAAACTTAACCCTAACCCTAACACTAACCCTAACTCTAACCCTATCAATAACCCTTACCTACCCATAACCCTAAAACTAACCCTAACATAACCCTATGCCTCACTTTAACCCAAATCTAATTTAACCTTAACACAAACCCTAACCATAACACTTACCCTCACACAAATCATAACTCTAACACTAATACTAAACCTAACACTAAACCTAAATCTAATCCTAAGCCTAACTCTAAAACTAACCCTAACATAACCTGAACTCTAACTCTAATCTAACCCCCAAACTAACCCCAACCATAACCCTAAATGTAATTTTAAAAGTAACCCTAAACTTAACCCTAACCCTAACCATAACATTAACTCTAAGTGTAATCCTACCCCCAAAAGTAAACCTAACCTATCCCGAAACCCAACCCTAACCCCAACTCAAACCCTAACCCTCACGTTAAGCATAACACTAACCCCAATCCTAACCCTAACAGTTAAACTAACACTCACCCTAACCGTAACACTAACCCTAAACCTAACCCATACCTAAATATAATCCTAACGCTAACCCTAACAAAAACCCTAACCCTAACCCCAATGCTAATCCTAACCCTCACCCTAACCCAAACCCTAATGTAACCCTAACCCTAATACAAACACAACCCTAAACCAAGCCCTAACCCTAAAGCTAACACTAATCCTAATCCAAACACTAAACCTAACCCTAACCCTTATCCTAAACGTAACACTAAATGTAAACCTAATCCTAACCCTAACTTTAACACTAACCCTACCCCTACCACTAACACTAAATATAACTCAAACCCAAACACTAACCCTTACCCTAACCCTAACCATAATCCTAACCGTAACACTAACCCTAACCTAATCCTAAGCATAACCTTAACACTAACCCTAACGCTAACCCTAACACTAAAAATAACCCTAACCCTAAAGCTAACATTAACATTAACCATAACCCTAACCCTTACCGTAAACCTAAACCTAACAATAATAACACTAACATAATAATAATAATAATTATTATTATTATGTTAGTGTTATTAAATTATGTTATTATTATGTTAGTGTTATAAAATCCCTAACCTTAATCCTAACACACATCATAAATTTAACCCTAATTTAACCACAAACTTATCCCTAAACCTAACACTAATCTTAACCGTAACACTTATCCTAGTCATAACCTTAACCCTAACCTAACCCTAACCCTAACTCTAACCTTAGTCCTAACCCTAATTTTAATACTAACATGAATAATAAAACTAACTCTAACCCTAATTTAACCCAAATCCTAACCCTCACCCTAAAACTAATCTTAACCCTAACCCTTACCTTAACCCTAACACTAACCCTAACCCTAACCCTAACCTAACCCTAACCCTAAACCTAACTCTAACCCTAATCCTAACCTTTATCATAACCCTAACCATAACCCTAACTGTAACCCCATCTCAAACCCTATCCCTAAAGCTAACACTAACATAAACCATAACCTAACACAAACCCTAACCCTAAAACAAAACTAACTGTAACCTTAACCCTAACCCTAAACCAAAATTTTACTCTAATCCTAACCTTAACCCTAACACTAAACATAACCCTAATCCAGACACAAATGATAATCCTAACCATAACTCTAACCCTAACTGTAACCCTAACACTAACACTAAAACTAACAATAACCATAAATTTAACTCTAACCCTAACTGTAACCCTAAACCTAACCCTACCACTAACCCTAACAATAACCCTATCCTAAGCCTAACTCTAACACTCATTGTAATTCTAACCACAAGCTAACCTTAAACCTAACCCTAATCCTAACACTAACCTTAAACCTAATTACAACCCTAATCCTAACTTTTATACTAACCCTAACCCTAACCCTAAAACTAACCCTAACCCTAACTTTAAAATTAAATTGAACACTAACCTAAACTTTAACCCTAACATGAACCATAAACCTAACCGTAACCCAAACCTAACCTAATCCTAAACCTAACCCTAACCCTACCCTAATTCTAACCCTATTTTTAACCATAACCAGAACCTTAAACATTATTCTAACCATAACTCTAAGACAAATCCTAACCCTAACCCTAACACTAACCCTAACACTAACACTAACACTAACCCTTAACCCTAACACTAACACTAAAACTAACACTAAACCTACCCTTAACCCTAACACTAAAACTAACCCTCACCCTAATCCTAACTGTAACCATAATCCAACCATAATCCTTAATCTAATCCTAACAGAAATCCTAACCCTAACCCTAACCTTAACACAAATCATTACCCTATCCTAACACTAACCCCCTAACACTATCCCTAACCCTAACCCTAACCCTAACTCTGACACTAACCCTAACCCTAACTGGAAACCTAACCCTAACCCAAAACCTAACACTAAACCTAACCCTAACCCTAAACCTTACTTAACCTTAACCCAAACCCTAACCCAAACACTAATCCTAACCCTTACTCTAACACTAACCCAAACCCTATCCCTAAACCTAACACTAACATTAAACCTAACCCTAACCCTAAACCTTACTTAACCCTAACCCAAACACTAACCCTAACCCTTACTCTAACACTAACCCAAACCCTATCCCTAAACGAACACTAACCCTAACCCTAACCCTAGCCCTAACCTTAACACTAACCCTAACCCTAACTCTAACACTAACACTAACCCAAAACCTATACCTAATCCTCAACCTAATACTAACACTAACCCTAACCCTAACCCTATTACTAATCCTAACCCTGACTTAATACGAACTTTAACCCTAACCCTAATCCTTACTCTAAACCTCACCCTAAACCTAACACTATCCCTAACACTAAACCTAACACAAACCCTAAACCTAACTCTAAGCCCAAGCACAACACTAATCCTAACCCTAAACCCAACCCTAAGCAAAAACTAACACCTAACCCTAACACTAAACCTACCCTAACCCTAACACAAAACCTAACACTAATCCTAACAGTAACAGTAACACAACCTAATAATAATCCTAACAGTAACAGTAACACAAACCCACAACCTAACCCTAAACCTAACAAAACCCTAACCCTAACCCTAAACTTAAACCAAACCCTAACCCTGAACCTAACCCTAATGTTTTCTGTTACCTAATCCTAACCCTAATCATAAACCTAACAATTACCCTGACACTAAACCTATCCCTAACCTAACACAAACTGTAACACTAACCATTCCACTAAGCCCAAACATAACCAAAACCCTAAT
The DNA here is from genome assembly GCF_047511675.1 of Marmota flaviventris. Taxonomy (NCBI): domain Eukaryota; kingdom Metazoa; phylum Chordata; class Mammalia; order Rodentia; family Sciuridae; genus Marmota; species Marmota flaviventris. The sequence continues at coordinate 112,608,443 of NC_092508.1, forward strand.
TCTAATCAAACACTAACCCTAAACTTAACCATTACTTTAACTTTAAACCTAACCCTAACCCTAACCCTAACACTAAGTCTAATTCTAACTCTAACACAAACGTAACACAAACCATCACCCTGACCCTAATCTAACCCTAACCCTCACCCTTACTTAACCCTAAACCTACCTCTAACACAAACAGTAACCCTAACCCTAAACCAAACCCCAACACTAACCCTAAACCTATCCCTAACCTAAACTTAACACTAACCCTAACACTAACACTAACCCTAACACTAACTCTAACCATAACACTAAACCTAACTCTCACTCTTACCCTATCCCTAATCCTTACTCTAACACTAACCCTAAACCTAACCCTAAACCAATACCTAACACTAACCATAACCCTATCCTAAACCACTCCCTAACAGTAACTGGATACCTAACAGTAACCATAACCATAACCATAACCCTAACCATAACCTTTAACATAACTCTAGAACAAAACCTAATCCTAACACTAACAGTAACCCTAACTCTAACCGTAACACTAAACCTAACCCTAACCCTAAACCTAACACAATGCCTAACCCAAATCGTAATCCTAAAGCTAACCTAACCCTAACTCTAAAGCTTACCAAACCCTAACCCTAATCCTAACCCTTACACTAACCCTAAACCTAACACTAACACGAACCCTAAACCTAACCATACCACTATGCCTAACCCTACCCAAACCTTATACCCAAACCTAAAACTTACACTAAAACTTATGCTAATCCTAACCCTAACAGAAAACCTAACCCTAACCCTAACCCTAATTCTAAACCTAACCTAACCCTAACCCTAAACCTAAACCTAACCCTCACCCTAACCCTAACCCTAAACCTAATACTAACCCTAACCCTAACATAACACTAACCCTATACCCTAAATATAACCCTATCCCAAACACTAATGCTAATTCTTCACCTAACCCTAACCCTAACTCTAACCCTAAACCTTACTCTATCCCTAACTCCAATTCTAATTCTAACACTAAACCTAACCCTAAACATAAGCCTAACACTAACCCTAAGCCTAAGCCTAACCCTTGCACTAACCCTAACCCAAACCTAACCCTAACACTAATACTAGCTCTAACCATAATCCTAACTGTAACCCTAACCCTAACAAAAAGCATAAACCTAACACTAACCCTAACAAAATAATTCTAACCCTAAACCTAACCCCTTTCCTATCACTAAACCTAACCCTAACTCTACCCGTAACACTAACCCTAATCCTAACACAATCCTTAAGGGTAACCATAACCCTAACCCCAACCTAACTCTAACCCTAACCTAACCCTTATCCTAACCCTAACGCTAAAACTAACCCCAAAACTAACCTTAACCTGAAATCTAACAATAACCCTAACAATAACCCTACCCAAAACCTAACCCTAAATCTAACCCTAACACAAACCTTAACTCTAACCCTAACCCAAACCTAACCCTAACCCTAACTATAAACATCACCCTAACCCTAACTGTAACACTAAACATTACCCTAAACCTAAACTTAACCTGAACACTAAGCCTAACATTATCACTAACACTAACATTAACCCAGACATTAACTCTAAAACTTACCCTAACCTTACCTTAACCCTAACCCTAACACTAATTCTAAACCTAACCCAAACATTAACCCTACCACTAACCCTAACCCTAACCCTACACATAACTGTAACCCAAATCCTAACCCTAACCCTAACACAAACCCTAACTCACACCAGAACCCTAAGCCTAACACAACCCTAACCCGAACCCTTACCTAACCATAACCGTAACCTTAACACTAACCCTAACACTAACTCTAATACTAACCCTAACGTGAAACCCTACCCTATCACTAACCCTAACCTAAACCTAAACCTAACACTAACTCTAACCCTAATCCTAACACTAACCCTAACCTTAACCCTAAACCTAAACCAAACCATAACACTAACCCTAACCCTAAACATAATCCTAACACTAACACTAACTCTAACTCTAAACTTTAATCTAATTGTAAACCTATCTATAATTCTAACTGTAACCTTAACCATAATCCTAACTTTAAAAATAACCCCAACACTAAGCCTAACCCTATCCTTAACCCTAACACTAAAGCTAACACTAAACCTAACCCTAATTCTTACCCTAACCTAACACTAACCCTAACACTAACCCTAACCCTAATAATAACCCTAAAGCTAAACATCACCCTAACCTTAACACTAACCCTAACACTTACCGTAACCCTAACCCTAACAAAAACCCTAACCCTAAGCCTAAAACTAACACTATCCCTAAACCAACCATAACTCTACCACTAACCCTAACCCTAAAACTAAACTTAATACTAACCCTAACCCTAATCCTAACAATATACCTAAACCTATTTCTAAAACTAACATTATTTCTAACCCAACCCTAACCCTAACACTAACACTAATCATAAACCTAAGTATAACCCTAACACTAACCCTAAACATAGCACAAACTCTAACCCTAACCCTAACACTAATGCTAATCCTAACACTAAACCTAACACTAAACCTAACCGTAACTTTTACCCAAACCCTAAACATTACCCTAACCCAAACACGAACCCTAAACCTAAACCTAACCATAACAATAACAATAACCATAAACCTAACCCTAACCCTAACCCTAACCCTAACATAAACCTAACAGTAACCCTAATACTAACCCTGACCCTAACCATAACGCTAACCCTAACACTAACCCTTAACATAACCCTAATGCTAACCCTATCCCTAACCCTAACACTAACCATAACACTAACCCTAACCCTAACACTAACACTAAATTTCAACCTATCCCTAATTAAACTATTGCTAACCCTAACCCTAATGCTAACACTAACACTAACCCTAAATCTAACCCTAACCCTAACCGGAACACTAACCCTATCACTAACACTTACACTAACCCTAAAACTAAACTTAACCCTAAAACAAATCCTAACCTAACCCTAATCCTACCACTAACCTAACCCTAATCCAAATCCTAAAACTAAACCTTACACTAACCCTTAACCTAAAACTAACCCAAACACCAACCCTAACCCAAACAATAATCCTAACCCTAACACTAACACAAACTCTAACACTAACACAAACCCTAACACTAACTCTAACCATAACCTAACACTAACCCTAACCCTAAACTTAAACCTAACACTAACCCTAAACTAATACTAAACCTAACACTAAACACAACCCTTACCTAACCCTAACACTAACCATACACTAACCCTAACCCTAACCCTAACTTTAAACCAAACCCTAACCCTGAACCTAACCCTAATGCTATCTGTTACCTAATCCTAACCCTAATCATAAACCTAAAAATAAACCTGACACTAAACCTAACCTACCCTAACACAAACCATAACTCTAACCATACCACTAAGCCTAAACATAACCAAAACCCTAATCACAACCTTAACACTAACCCTAAACTTAAACCTAACTTTAACTCTATAGCTAACCCTAACCCTAACACTAACATTAACACTAAGTCTAATTCTAACTCTAACACAAACGTAACACAAACCATCACACTGACCCTAATCTAACCCTAACCAACACTCTTACTTAACCCTAACCCTAACCCTAACACAAACAGTAACCCTAAACTAACCCAAATCCTAACACTAACCCTAAACCTATCCCTAACCTAACCTTAACACTAACTCTAACACTAACACTAACCCTAACACTAACTCTAACCATAACCCTAAACCAAAACCTAACACTAACCCTAACCCTAACCTAAACCTCTCCCTAACACTAACCTGATACCTAACAGTAACCATAACCGTAACCTTAACCATAAGCTTTACCATAACCCTAGCACAAAACCTAATCCTAACACAGTGACCCTAACTCTAACCATAACACTAACCTTAACACTAACACTAAACCTAACACAATGCCTAACCCAAATCATAACTCTAACCCTAACCTAACCCTAACTCTAACACTTACCAAACCGTAACCCTAATCCTAAACCTTACACTAACCCTAAACCTAACCCTAACATGAACCCTAAACCTAACCATACCACTATGCCTAACCCTACCCAAACCCTAAACCCAAACCTAAAACTTACATTAAAACTCATGCTAACCCTAACCGTAACCTAACCCTAACCCTAACCCTAATTCTAATTCTAACCCTATATTAACCCCAACCCTAAACCTAAACCTAACCCTCACCATAAACCTAACCCTAAACCTAATACTAACCATAACCCTAACACTAACACTAACCCTAATATATAACCCTAACCCAAACACTAATGCTAATTCTTCATCTAACCCTGACCCTAACTCTAACCCTCACCCCAACACAAACCCTAAACTTAAACCCAAACCTAATACTAACCCTAACCCAAAACCTAACACGAACCCTAAACCTAACCCTAACCCTAACTCTAACGCTTACCCTAACTCTAACCCTAAGCGTAACCCTAACAATAGTCTTAACCCTAACCCTAACCTACCCTAAACCTAAACCTAAGCTAAACCAAATCCTAACCATAACCGTAACCCTAAACATAACCCTAACAGTAACCCTAACACAAATCCTAAAGTAAACCAAACATTAACCCTAATCCTAATCCTAGCCCTAATCCTAACCATAATTTTACACTAACACTAATTCTAACCATAACCCTAAACCTATCCGTAAACCTTATCCTAACCCTAACCCTAACCCTAAAAAATTTTAACCCTAACCATACCACTAACCTTAACTCTAACCCTAAACCTAACACTAAACATAACATGAACCCTTACCCTAATGCTAACTCTAACCCTCACCCTAAATCTAAAGCTAACACTAACCCTAATCCTAAACTTATCACGATACCTAAATCTAACCCTAACCGAACCTAACTCTAACATGAACCTTCATCATAACACTAACCCTAACATTAACACAAAACCTAAACCAAATTTTAACTTTAATATAACCCTTATCCTAATCGTAACCCCAACCCTAACCCTAAACCTAAAGCTAACCCTAACCCTAACACTAACTCTAAACCTCACCCTTACTCTAAACCTAACACTAACACTAACTGTAATCCTAACACTAACCCTAAACCTAACTCTAACCCTTACCCAAACACTAGTCCTAACTTTAACCCTAACCCTAACATAACACTAACCCTAACCCTAACACTAACCCTAACCCTAACACTAACTCTAACCATAAACTTAACCCTAACCATAAAACTTACCCTAAACCTCACCATAACCCAAACCCTAACCCTGACACATATCTAAACCTAACCCAAATCCTAACACTAATCCTAACACTAACCCCAACCCTAACCCTAACACAAACCCTAAAGTTAACCCTAACCCTAACCCAAACACTAACCCTAAACCTAACCCGAACACTAACCCTAACCCTATCCCTAACTGCAACCCTATCCCCAACCTAACCATAACCCTAACCCTTACCATAAACCTAACCATAATTCTAACCCTAACATAACACTAACTCTAACCCAAACTTTATCCCTACAACTAACCCAAACCCTAACCACAACCCTAACAATTACCATACCCTAACACTTACTCTAATTTTAACCCTAACTGTAACCATAAAACTAACCCTAACTTTAACCCTAACCCTTAGCCTAACACTAAACCTAACCCTAAACCTAACCCTTACCCTAAATTTAACCCTGTCACTAACACTAACCCTAACCTAACCCTAACCGTACATAACTCTCTCCCTAACCCTAAACCTAGAACTAACACTAAACCTAAGCATAACATTAACAGTAACCTAACACTAATACTAAGCTTAACTCTAATTCTAACCCTCACCCTAAACTTAACAATAACCCTAATTCTAACCCAAACACGAACCCTAACCCTACCCCTAACCTGAACCTAACTCTAACACTAAACCTCACCGTAACACTAACCCTAACCCTAACTCTAACACAAACCCTAAACCAAATAGTAACCTTAACCTAACCCTAACCCCAACCCTAAAGCTAAACCTAACCCTGACACCAACCCTAAGCCTCACCCTAACCCTAATTTGAAACCTAACACTAACCCTAACCCTAACTCTAACACTAACCCTAAACCTAACTCTAACCTTAACCCAAAACTAAATTTAAACTTAACCCTAACTCTAACCGTAACACTAACCCTAACCATAACCTTAACCCTAACACTAACATGACACCTAACCCTAACCCTAACTCTAACCGTAACCGTAAACCTATCCCTAACCCTAACCCTAACCCTAAACCTAAACCTAAAACTAACTCAAACCATAACCCTAACCCTAACATGAACCGTAATCCTAACACTAACCCTAATTTATCCCAAACCCTAACCCTAATCCTACACTAATCCTAACCCTAACCCTAACCCTCAAACTCTCTCTAACCCTAACCCTAACCCTAACCTAACCCTAAACCTCAACCTTACTCTAACCTTAATCCTAACCTGTATCATAACCCTAAGTATAATGCTAAGTGTAACACCTACACAAACCCTAACGCTATACCTTACACTAACCTAAACACTAATCCTAACACTAACCCTAACATTAACACTAACTGTAACTGTAACCCTAAACCTAACCCTAAATTTTACCCTATCTGTAACTCTAACCCTAACTCTAAAACTAACCCTAAACCTAATCCTATCACAAACCCTACCATAACCCTAACCCTAACCCTAAAAGAAACCCTAATTCTAACCCTAAAACCTAACCCTAACAATAACACTAATTCTAGCTTTAACCCTAACTCTAATCCTAAACCTAAACCAAACAGTAATAATATCTCTAAACCTAACCCTAAAACTAAAGCTATCCCTAAACGTAACACTAATCTTAACACTAACTCTAAACCAAAGTATTACCCTAACCCTAAACCTAACACTAACCCTAACCATAACCCTAACCATAAACCTAAAAGTAAAAAACCATAGCACTAAACCTAACTCTAACCCTAACCCTAACCTAACACTAACCCTTACAGTAATCTTAACCCTAACTAAACTAACATAACCCTAAACCTAACCATAACCATAACCCTAACAAAATACCTAACCCAAAACATAACCCTAAACATAACCTAAACATAACCCTAAACACTAACCGTAACTTTTACCTAATACTAACCCTAACACTAAAACTATCACTACCACTAACACACTAAAACTAACCCTAACCCTAACACTTACACTAACATAATCCCTAAACATAACATAACCCTAACCATAACAGTAACACTACATGAACCCTAACCCTAACCCTAACCCTAACCCTAACCTTAAACCTAACACTACCCTAACCCCAACCCTAACACTAAATCTAATCCTATCCCTAACACTAATCCTTACACTAACCCTAATTATCAACCTAGCCCTAACACTTACCTAACCCTAACCCTAACTCTAACCATAACACTAACCATAAAACTATCTCTAACCCTAACACTAACCCTAACCCTAACCCTATAACTAACTCTAACCCTAAACCTAATAATAAACCTAACAGTAACCCTAACCCTTACCTAACCCTAAACCTAACCCTAAACCTAACACAAACCCTAACACTAAACCTAAACATAATTTTAACACTAACCATAACCCCAACAATAACTTATTACTAACCCTAACCCTAAGCTTAACTCTAAACCTAACACTAACTCTATTCCTGACCCTACTTTAACCCTAACCCTAACACTAAACCTAACCCTTATGCTAACACTATATGTAAACTACCCGTAACCCTAAAATTAATCCTAACCCTAACCCTATGACTCACTCTAACCCTGTTTCCAATCATAACCAAAACCCTAATTTTAACTTTAACCCTAACACAAAACCTAAACCTAACCCTTACCCTAACACAAACCATAATTCTTACCCTAGCACAAACCTTAACACTAACCCTAACCCAAACCCTAACCCCATTTCTAAAATTAAACCTAACTAACCCTAACCAGAACCCTAACCCTAACCCTAACCCCAAAACTAATCTTAACCATAAACATAACCCTAACCCTAACACTAACCATAACACTAAACTTAACCCTAATTCTAACCCTAAACCTAAAAGTAACCCTAATCCTATCCCTAACCGTAACACTACCCCTAACCCTAAAACTAACACTAACACTTAGTATAACCCTATACCTAACCCTACCCCTAACCCTCACCCTAAACCTTACCCTAACACAAACCTAACCCTAACCCTAACACTAATCCTAACCCTTACCCTAACACTATCCCTAACCTACAAGTAATCCTTAAACTAACCCTAAACCTAATCCTAATCCTCACTCTTACCCTAATCCTAACCATAACTTTACACTTACCCTAACACACACCATTTCCCTCACACGAACACTAATCCTAACACTAATCCTAATCCTAAACATAACTCTAAAACTAAACCTAAACCTAAACTGAACTCTAAGCATAACCCTAACCCTAGAACAAACCCTAAACATAACCCTAACCCTAACCCTAAAATGAACCCTAACCCTTACCCTAACTGTAACACTAAACCTAACCCTAAACGTAGCCCTAACCCTAAACCTACCCCTAACCCTAACACTAACACTAAACTAACCCTAAATCTAACCCTAATCCTAACACTAACCCTGAAACTAATCCTAACCCTAACCCTTACACTAACCCTAAACTTAACACTAACTCTAACACTAACCCTATCCCTAATCCTAACAATAACCCTAACCCCAACACTAACCCTATCACTAACCCTAACCCTAAGCCTAACCCTAAACCTAACAGTAACCCTATTTTTAACCCTTACTTTAACCCTAACACTAACCCTAACCCTAACGCTAACACTATACTTTAACTACCCATAACCCTAAAACAAACCCTAACCCTAACCCTACACCTCACTCTAACCCTCTTACTAATCATTACCAAAACACTAATTTTAACTTTAATCTAACAAAAAACCTAAACCTAACCCTTACCCTAACAGAAACCATAATTCTTACCTGAACACTAGGCTTAACACTAACCCTAACCGAAAACCTAACCCTAATTTTAAAACTAACCTTAACCCTAACTTGAACCCTAACCCCAACCCAAAAACTAACCTTAACCATAATCCTAACCCTAACCCTAACACTAACCCTAACCATAAGCCTAATCATAACTGTGACACTATCCCTAACCCTAATTCTAACCCTAAACCTAAAAGTAAACCTAAACAATTCCCTAACCCTAACACTAATACTAACACTAACACTGAACCTGTCCCTAAACATAACCCTACCACTAACCCTCACCCTAAATCTTACCGTAACACAAACCCTAGCCTTAACCCTAACGCTAATCCCAACCCTTACCCTAACACTAACACTAACCTACAAGTAACCCTTAAACTAACCCTAAACTTAACCCTAAGCCTCACTCTAACCCTAATCCTAACCATAAACTTAACCCTTACCCTTACACAAACCAAATGCCTCACATGATCACTAATCCTAACCCTAACCCTAACTATAAAACTAAACCTAAACCTAACCCGAACCCTAACCCTAACCCTAATCCTAGAACTAACCCTAAACACAACCCTAACTCTAACCCTAACCCTAACCTTAGCCCTAATCCTAATCCTATCCCTAACCCTATCACTCTCCCTAACCCTAAGCCTAACACAAACACTAAAGCTAACCCTAAACCTAACACTAACCCTAACACTAATTCTGAATCTAATCCCAACCTAACCCTGAAACTAATCCTAACCCTAACCCTTACACTAACCCTAAACCTAACACTAACTCTAACACTAACCCTATCCCTAACCCTAACCCCAACACTAACCCTATCACTAACCCTAACCCTAAGCCTAAACCTAAACCTAACAGTAACCCTATCTTTAACCCTTACTTTAACCCTAACCCTAACCCTAACACTAACACTATACTTAAACTATCCATAACCCTAAAACAAACCCTAAACCTAACCCTACACCTCACTCTAACCCTCTTTTTAATCATAACCAAAACCCTAATTTTAACTGTCACCTAACACAAAACGTAAACCTAACCCTCACCCTAACAGAAACCATAATTCTTACCCGAACACTAAGCTTAACACTAACCCAAACCGAAAACCTAACCCTAATTATAAACCTAACCTTAACCCTAACTTGAATCCTAACCCTAACCCTAACCCAAAAACTAACCTTAACCATAAAACTAACCTTAACCCTAACACTAACCCTAACAATCATCCTAACCCTAATCTTAACACTATCCCTGACCCTAATTCTAACCATAAACCTAAAAGTAACCCTAAACCTATTCCTAACCCTAACACTATTCCTAATGCTAACACTAACACATACACTAACACTGAACCTAACCCTAAACCTAACCCTACCCCCAACCCTCACTCTAACTCTTACCTAACACAAACCCTAACCCTAACACTAATCCTAACCCTAACCCTAACACTAACCCTAACTTACAAGTAACCCTAAAACTAAACCTTAAACTAACCCTAAGCCTCTGTACCCCTAATTCTAAAACTAACCCTAATCCTTACCCTATCCCTAATCCTAACACAAACCCTAACCCTAAACCTTACCCTAGCACAAACCATATCCCTCACACACACATAGTCCTAACACTAAACCTAACCCTAACCTGAACTCTAACCCTAACCTGAACCCTAACACTAACTCCAATCCTAAAACTAACCCTAAACATAACCCTAAACCTAAGCCTACAACAAACCTTAAAACTAACCCTAATCCTAACTGTAACACTAACACTATCTCTAACCATAGCCCTAACCCTAAACCTATCCCTAACCCTAACACTCTCCCTAACACTAACCCTAGCACTAAACTAAAGGTAGCCCTAAACCTAAACCTAACCCTAACACTAACCCTACCCCTAACACTAACACGCACTCTAACCCTACCCTAACCTCAGCCCTAAACCTAAAACTAACCCTAAACATATCCTTAACTCTAACACTATCCCTAACCCTAACCCTAACACTAACACTAACTTTACAATGAACCTAAACCTAACCCTAACCCTAACCCTAACACTAACCCTAACACTAACACTCTCATGAACCCTAATCCTAACCCTAACTCTAACCCTATGCTTAGCCCTAAATCTAACCTAATCTTTAACATAATCTTAACGATAACCTTAACCCTATCCCTATCAAAAACACTAACCTAACCCTAATAGTAACCCTAACACTAACCCAAAATCCTACCCTAACCCTAACTCTAAAACTAACCCTAACCCTAACCAGAACCCTAACCCTATCACAAACACTAACACTAACCCTAACATTAACTCTAACCCTAACCTTAACCCTAAAACTACCCCTAACCCTAACCGTAAACCTAATCTTAACTACAAACCTAACCCTAACCCAAACCCTAACACTAAACATAACACTAACCCTAAACCTAAGCATAAACGTAACCCTAACACTAAACCTTACCCTAACCCTAGCACTAAACCTAACCTTAATCCTTACCCTAACACTAACATCAACCCTAAAGCTTACTGTAACCCTAACCCTAACCTGAACACTAACCATAATATTAAACCTAACCTTAATGATATCCAAACTCTAAAACTAACAATAACCCTAATGCTAACCTTAATGCTAACACTAACCCTAAACATAACTCTATTCCTTATGCTAACCATAACACTAACCCTAAACCTATCCCTAATGCTAACCATAACACTAAACCCAATCCTAACCCTAGCCCTAAAAATAACCCTAACACCAATCCTAACCCTAACACCAATCCTGACCCTAACACAGACCCTAAATTTTACACTACTTCTAACCCTAACCTTAACCCTAACACTAACCCTAACCCTATCCTTAACCCTAAATTTAATCCTAATCGTAAACCTAACCCTAAGCCTAACACAAACCCTAAAACTTTCCAAAAGAGTAACCCTAACCCTAACCCTAACACTAACACTAATCCTTAACCCTAACACAAACAATAACCCAAACACTAACTATTACCCTAACACTAAACCTAACCCTAATCCTAACCCTAAACCTAACACTAACACTAACCCTAACACAAACCCTAACCTAACCCTAAACATAACCTTGACCCTAACCCTAACCCTAACACAGTTACCTTAACCATTACCCTAACCCTAACACTCACCTAATCCTAACACTAAACCTAACACTAACCCTACACCTAAACCTAACACTAACCCTAAACATAACTATAATCCTAACCCAAACACTAACGCTAACCCTAACATTAACCCTAACACTAATACTAACCCAAAACGCAACACTAACCCTAAACCTAATCCTAACAGTAACCCTAACCCTAATCCTAAAGCTAACCCTAACACAAACCATAACCCAAACCTTAACCCGAACACTAACCCTAAACCTAACCCTAACCCTTACCCTAACACTAAACCTAAACCTAACCCTAACACTAACCTTAAACCTCACCATAAACCTAACCCTAACCTTAAAACTAAATCTAACCCTAACCCTAACACTACCCATAAACCTAACTGTATCCCTAACCCATACACTAATTCTAACCCAAACCCTACCCTAACTGTAACACTAACCCTAAACTTAACCATAAACCTACACCTTACCATAACACTAACCCCAATCCTAACCTTAACACGAACCCTAACACTAACCCACATCCTAACAATAACCTTAATACAAACCCTAACTTTAACCCTAACCCTAACACAAATCCTAACCCTAACCCTAACTTAACCCTAACTCTTACCCTTGCCTAATCCTAACTCCAACCATAACTCTATAACTAACACTAACCCTAACCCAAGCCTAAAACTAACACTAACCCTAAACCTAACCCTAACTCTAACTGTAACACTAAAATACCTCTAATCATTACCATAACCATAACACTAACCTAACCCCAATCCTAATGCAAAATCTAACCCTAATGCTAACCCAAAAGCTAACCCTAAACCTAACACTAACCCTAACACTAAACCTAAACCTAACTATAACCCTAACTCAAAAACTAACCCTAACCCTAACCTGAACCCTAACCCTAACCCTAACCCTATCACAAACACTAAACCTAAACCTAACACTAATCGTAACCCTAAGCCTAACCCTAAAACTAACCCTAACCCTAAATGCAACCTTATCTTAACTGTAACCTTAATCCTAACCCTAAATGTAAACCTAATCTTAATTGTAACCCTAACCCTAATCCAAACCCTAACCCTAAACAAACCCTAAAACTAACCCTAACACTAACCGTAACCCTAAACTAACCTTAACCCTAACACTAATCCTAACCCTAACCTTAACCCTAAAAATAAACCTAACTCTAACCCTAACCCTAACACTAACCCTAACCCTAAACCTTACCCTAACCCTAATCCTAACCTGAACACTAACCGTAACCCTAACTCTTACCAAACCCTAACCCTAACCCTATTCCTAATCTTAAATGTAACCCTAATCCTAACCCTAACCCTAATACTAACCCTATCCCTAATACTAACACAAACCCTAACCTAACCCTAAACCTAAACCTGTCCTAACCATAACCCGAATCCTAACAGTAACCCTAACCCTGACCCTAACCCTAACCATAACACTCACCTAATCCTAACCGTAAACCTAAAAATAACCCTATCCCTAACCCTAACATTAACTTTTAACCTAACTATAACTCAAACCCAAACACTAATGCTAACCCTAACCTTAAATCTTACCCTTATTCCCAACTGTAACACTAACCCTAACCCTTACCCTAACCCTAGCCCTACCTCTAACCCTATCCCTTACCCTTAGCCAAATCGTCATTCTAATGCTACCCTAGTCCTAACCATAATTCTTAGCCTTCCTCAAATCCTAACTCTATTACTAGTCCTAAACATAGCCCTCATTCTAGCTCTAACCCTAACCCTAACCCTAACCCTGACCCTTATTCTGACCCTAACACTAACCCTAGATCTAATCCTGACCCCTATCCCTAAACCGAATCCTAACACTACCTCTACCGGTAAACCTATACCTAAACATAACAGTAACACTAGCACTAGACAAACCTAATTTTAAAGAGAATCATAAACCATAGCCCTAAACAAAAACTTAGCAATAGCCCTAACAATAACCCTTAACCTAATGTAAAGACTAAACCTCTCACTACACCAAACGCTAGTCCTAATTGTGGCTCTAAACCTAAAATTAACCCTAACCCCACAATGACCCTTAATCTAATAGAAACCCTAGCTCTAAACCTTATCTTAAACCAAAACCTAACCCCAACACTAGACTTATCCATTACCCTTATCCCCAAACTAGCCATAACATATCCCTCGCTGTTACATTACCCTAGCCCCAATATTAGCCCTAAACATCACAAAAACCTTGCCCTTATCCTAGCCATAAACCTAGCCCTAATCATAATCCTAACTATAACCTTAGACCTAACCCTAATGCTAACGCTTACCCTAGACCTAACCCTAGCACAAACTCTAATCCTCAGCCTAAAGATAACCCTAATCCTAAACTTAACACTAGCCTTGACTAAAAACGTAACCCTCACCCTATCTCTATCCCTAGCTCAAATGCCTACACTTACCCTAACCCTAACATTAACCCTATGCCTAACCCTAACCCTAACCCTAATCCTAACCTTAACCCTAGCCCTAAACTTAGTTCTAACCCTATACATTACCCTAAAGAAATGCCTAACCCAAATGCTAACCCTAGGCATAATGATAACCCTATCATTAACACTAACCCTATCCATTACTCTAAACCTAACTGGAACCATAAAACTAATTCTATCCATTACCCAAACCCTAAACTGAACCCACTGCTAATTCAAGCATAAACCCTAAATCTTAATCTAAACCAAAACCTACCCTGACCCTGACCCTAATAATATACCTGGCTCTAACATTGACCCTTACCCTATACCTAAACCTTACAATAGACATAGCCATAACCTAACACTAAAACTAATACTAACCATAAACCTAGACTTGACAATAGTCCCAGCCCTAATCATTGCCATAGCCCTAACACAAAACCTGAGCCTAGACTTAAACCTAGTCTTAATCCTAACCCAAACCCTAACCTTAGTCCTAACCCTAATTCTAACCCTTGCCCTAGCACTAAAGCTGGCTATAACCCTATCCCTTCCCCTAAACCTAATCCTAACCCTAACACAACAATAACCCTAATCCTAACACTAACCCTAACGCTAATCCTAGAACTAATTTAGCCCTAACCCTAACCCTACCCCTAACCTTAGCCCAAAGAATAACTCGAACTCTCAACCTAACCCTATTTCTAGTTCTAACCTATCTGTTACCATAACCCTAACACTAGACCTAAACTTAGCCCTAACCCTAGCCATAGCCATAAACCTAGATCTAACCATAACAATAAATCTAAGCATAAAATTCACCCTATGACTAGCCCTAACACTATCTCTAATCATAAAACTAGCCCTAACCCTAGGTCTAGTTCTAAAACAAAACTGAGCCATAGCCCTATCCCTAACCCTACCTAACCTTATACCTAGACCTGACATTAGCCCTACCCCTATCCCTAATCCTAGTTCTAAAACCAGCCTTAATCCTTACCCTGATCTTAACCCCAGCCCTATCCCTACTTTTATCACTTGCCCTAACACTAAACATAGCTGTAACATCATATCTTACCATAACACTAACGCTAACCTTAACCCTAGCCCAAAACCTAGGCCTAAACTTAACACTAACCCTAGCACTAATCCTAGCCCTAATTTAGGCCTAACACTAAACCTAAACCTATCTCTATCCCTAAGACTAACTCTAACTCTCGCCCTATCCCTATCCCTAGTTCTAAACCTATCCCTTACCATAACCCCAAACCTAGTCCTATCCCTAGCCCCAACCTTAGCCCTAACATTTGCCCTAAACCTAAACCTGGATCAAACACAAAACTTAAGCCTAAATCTCACCCTAACACTAGCCCTGTCCCTAATGCTAATTGGAAAACTAGCCCTAACCCTAACTTAGCCCTAAAACAAAACTAAGCCATAAACCTAACCCTTAACCTAAACCAAACACTAACCCTAAACCTAGCTCTAAACCTTGCCATAATTTGAGTGCTAAACCTAACCCTAGGAATAACTCTGACCCTGACTCGGATCCTAATACTAACCCTAGCTTTAAACATTGCCTTAATTCTAAACCAAAAAGTAGCCTTAATCAGGAATTGTTTTATTAGCCCTAGCCCTAATGCTAACACATATCCTAGCGCTAATCTGAGCCCAAAACCTAGGTTTAACTTTAATCCTAACCCTACCTCTAATCCTATCCCTTACCCTAAGCCAAACCCTCACCCTAATGCTACCCTAATCCTAACACTAATCCTTAGCCTATCCCAAAATCTAACTCTATTACTAGTCCTAACCCTAGGCCTCATTCTAGCTCTAGCCCTAACCCAAACCCTCACCCTTATTCTAACCCTAACACTAACCCTAGATCTAAACCTGACACTAACCCTAAACCGAACAATAACTCAACCCCTACTGGTAAAACTATACTTAAACCTAACAGTAACACAAGCACTAGACCAAACTCAATCCTAAATAGAGTTATAAATCTAGCCCTAGCCCTAAACACAAACCTTGAACTAGCCCTAACAATAACCCTTAACCTTACACAAAGACAAACCGTATCCATAGACCCAATGCTATTCCTAATTCTGGCCCTTACCCTAACCCAAACACTGATGATGATGATGATTACCCTAACACAAACCCTAGCTCTAAAACTTATCCTAACCCAAAACATAACCCTAACACTAGACTTATCCATAACCCAAACCCCAAAACTAGCCATAACCATAACCCGAGCACTTACCATACCCATAATCCTAATGCTAGCCATAAACATCACACAAACATAGCCCTTATCCTAGCCCAAAACCTAGCCCTAATTGTAACCCTAAACATGACCCTAGACCTAAACCTAACCCTAACTCTCGCTCTAGTCCTAAACCTAGCTCAAACTTTAACCCTTTCCCTAAACATAACACAAACCATAACCCAAACCCTAGCCCTGACTCTAACCCTAACACTCCCCCTAGACCTAACCCTAACTCAAACCCTAATACTTACCCTAAACCGAACCCAGACACTAACCCTAGGCCCAAATCTAACCCTAGCCAAAATTGTAACCTTAATTCTAGCCCTAACCTTAGCTCTAATCCTATCCATTACCCTAAAGATAAGTCTAAACCAAATGCTAACCCTAGGCCTAATGCTAACCCTATCACTAACAGAACCCTATCCATTACTCTGACGTTATCCCTAAACCCAACCCTATCCATTACCCTAATCCTAAACCAAATCCTAAGGCTAATACAAGCCTTAACCCTAAACCTTAACCTAAACCAAACCATACCCGGAACCTGATCCTAATAAAACACCTAGCTCTAAACCTGACACTTACCCTAAACCTAACCCTTACACTAGATCTAGCCATAACCTAACCATAAAACTGTCACTTACTTTGAACCTAGACCTGACATTAGCCCTAGCCCTAACACATACCCTCAATCTGGCACTAAACTTAGCCTTAATCCTAACCCGAAAATTAACCCTAGCCCTAAATCAAATTTTAACCAGAACCCTAGCTCTAAACCTAGCTATAGCCCCATCCCTTTCCCTAAATCTAACTCTGACCCTAACACTAACACTAACCATAAACCTAGCCCTAAACATAGGCCTAACCCAAACTTTAACCCTAGCGCTTATCCTAGCTCTAATTTAGCCCTAACAGAAACCTACCACTAACCCTAGCCCAAAGAATAATTCTAATCGCACCCCAGTCCTATTTCTAGTTCTAACCCTATCTGTTACCAAAACCCTAACACTAGCCCTAACCTTAATCCTAATGCAGGCCCTAGCCCTAAACCTAGATCTAACCATAACAATAAATCTAAGCCTAAACCCCATCCTACCACTGGCCCTAACACTATCACTAATGCTAAAATTAGCCCTAAACCTATCCCTAGCTTTAAAAATAAACTGAGCCATAGCCCTAACCCTAACCCTAGCCTAACAATAAAGCTAGACTTGACATTAGCCCTATCCCTAATTCTTACCTTAACCCTAAAACAAAACCTAACCCTACACCTAGCCTTAATCCTAGCCCTAATTCGTGTCCTATCACTATCCCTGATCAGTAGCACTGATCCTGACTCTGACCCTAACACTAACCCTATCTCTAATCATCTCCCTGAACCTAAACCTAATCTAAACACTAGACCTTGACTTAGACCTAATGCTATCTCTGAAACTAGCCCTAATCTTAACTCTAGTTCTTACAATAGCCTTAGTCCTACCTTATCCCTAACCTAAGCCCAAACTTAGCCCTAATCTGCCCTAATCTGAGCCCTAACCCTAGCTTTAACCCTATTCCTAACTCTAACCCTAGCCCCAACACTTAATCTAAACTTAACCCAAGAACTAAACCTTGAACTAACCCGAACAATGGCCTTAATCCAAACCATAATTTTAGCCCTAACCCTAGCTCTAATCTTATTTATTACCCTAACCATAACCCTAACCAAATTTTAACCATAGGCCTAACACTAACCATATCCCTAACCTAACAATAACTCTAGCCCTAAATGGAGCTCTAATACTATCCATTACCCTAACCCTAACCCTAACTGAATTCTATCCTTAGGCCTAACATTAACACTATCCCTAACCCTAAGACTGTCCATTACCCTAAACCTAAACTGAACCCTAAACCTAACCATATCCATTACCCTAACCCTAACACTAACTCTAATGCTAATTTGAGCCTTAACCCTAAACCTTAACATAAAACATACCCTAACCCTGATTCCAACCCTAATAATATCCTAGCTGCGAAGCTGACCCTAACAATCAACCTAACCCTTACAATAGATCTGGCTATAAACCTAACCCTAAAACAATCCCTAACCATAACCCTAGACCTGACATTAGCCCTAGCCATAATCCTAGCCCTAACCCTAACACAACTCCTAGGCCTAATCCTAGCACTAAGGCTAGTGTTAATCCTAACCATAACCTTAACCCTAGCCCTATCCCTAATTTTATCCCTTGACCTAGCCCAAAAACGTAGCTGTAACATCATACCTTACATTAACCCTAGCACTAAACCTAGGCCTAAACCTAACACGAACCCTAGCACTAATCCTAGCCCTAATTTAGCCCTAACCCTAAACCTAACCCTATTGCTAGCCCTAAGAATAACTCTCTCACCATAGCCCTATCCCTAGTTCTAAACGTATCCCTTACCACAAGCCAAACTCCAGCCATATCCCTAGCCACAACCTGAGCCCTAAGTTTTGACGTAGCACTAAACATGAATATTACCCTAACCTTAAGCCTAAAGCTCATCCTAACACTAGCCCTGATCTAATGCTAATTGGAACACTAGCCCTAACCCTAACCTAGCCCTAAAACAAAATTGAGCCATAAACCTAACCCTAACCCTTAACCTAAACCAAACACTAACCCTAAACCTTGCCATAATTTGAGTGCTAAACCTAACCCTAGGAGTAACCCTGACCCTGACTTGGATCCTAAAAGTAACCCTTGCTCTAAACATTGCCTTAATGCTAAATCAAGAAGTAGCCCTAATCAGAAATTAAGTTCTTTCATTAGCCGTTGCCCTAATGCTAACACATATCCTAGCGCTAATCTGAGCCCTAAACCTAGGTTTAACTCTAAGACTAACCCTAATCCTAACCCTATCCCTATCCCTATCCCTATTCCTAACACTATCTCTAATACTATCCCTTACCCTAAGACAAACCCTTACCCTAATCCTACCCTAGTCCTAACACTAATCCTTAGCCTATCCCAAACCCTAACTCTATTACTAGTCCTAACCCTAGGCCTCATTCTAGCTCTAGCCCTAACCCAAACCCTCACCCTTATTCTGACCCTAACACTAACCCTAGATCTAAACCTGACACTAACCCTAAACCAAACCCTAACTCTACCTCTACCAGTAAACCTATACTTAAACCTAACAGTAACACTAGCACTAGACCAAACCTAATCCTAAATAGAGTCATAAATCTAGGTCTAGGCCTAAACACAAACCTTGAACTAACTCTAACCATAACCTTTAACCTAACACAAAGACTAACCGTATCCATAGACCCAATGCTATTCCTAATTCTGGCCCTAACCCTAACCCATACACTGACGCTTACCCTAACACAAACCCTAGCTCTAAACATTATCCTAACCAAAAACCTAACCCTAACACTAGATTATCCATTACCCTAACCCTAAAACTAGGCATAACCATAACCCAAGCTCTTACATTATCCATAGCCCTAATGCTAGCCATAAACATCACACAAACCTAGCCCTTATCCTAGCCCAAAATCTAGCCCTAATTGTAACCCTAACCATAACCCTAGACCTAACCCTAATTCTAACCCTCAACCTAGTTCTAAACCTAGCTTACACTCTAAACCTTTCCCTAATCATAACACTAACCTTAACCCTAACCCAAGCCCTGACTCTAACCCAGCCCTTGCCCTAGACCAAACCCTAGCTTAAACCCTAATACTTACCCTAAACCTAACCCTGACACTAACCCTAGGCCTAAACCTAACCCTAGCCATAATTGTAACCTTAACAATAGCCCTAACTTTAGCTCTAACCCTATCCATTACCCTAAAGATAAGCCTATACCAAATGCTAACCCTAGGCCTAATGCTAACCCTATCACTAACAGAACCCTATCCATTACTCTGACAAGAGCCCTGAAACTAACCTTATCCATTACCCTAATCCTAAACCAAATCCTAAGGCTAATACAAGCCTTAACCCTAAACCTTAACTTAAACCAAACCTTACACAGACCCTGACCCTAATAAAACACCTAGCTCTAAACCTGACCCTTACCCTAAACCTAACCCTTACACTAGACCTAGCCATAACCTAACCATAAAACTACCACTTACTTTGAACCTAAACCTGACATTAGCCATAGCCCCAACACATACCCTCATCCTGGCACTAAACCTAGCCTTAATCCTAACCCTAACCCTAACCTTAGCCCTAAATCAAATTCTAACCTGAATCCTAGCTCTAAACCTAGCTATAACCCCATCCCTTCCCCTAAATCTAACCCTAACCCTAACACTACCATAACCCTATCCCTAACCCTAACTTTAACCCTAGTGCTAATCCTAGCCCTAATTTAGCCCTAACCCTAAACCTACCCCTAACCCTAGCCCAAAGAAAAACTCTAATCGCACCCCAGTCCTATTTCTATTTCTAACACTATCCATTACCAAAATCCTAACACTAGCCCTAACTTAATCCTAATGCAGGCCCTAGCCCTAATCCTAGATCTAACCATAACAATAAATATAAGCCTAAATCTTCTTCTACCACTAGCCCTAAGACTATTGCTAATCTTAAAACTAGCCCTAACCCTAGCCCTAGCTCTAAAACAAAACTGAGCCATAGCCCTAACCCTAACACTAGCCTAATGGTGATGCTAGACCGGACATGAAATTGGGATAAAATCCCTAATTTTTACCTTAACCCTAACACAAAACCTAACCCTACACCTAGCCTTAATCCTAGCCCTAATTCGAGTCCTATCCCTATCCCTGATCAGTAACACTGATCCTGACTCTGACCCTAACACTAACCCTATCTCTAATCATCGCCCTAAACCTAAACCTAATCTAAACACTAGACCTTGACCTAGTCCTAATGCTGTCTCTATATCTAACCTTAATCTTAACTCTAGTTCTTACAATAGCCGTAGTCCTACCTTATCCCTAACCTAAACCAAAATCTAGCCCTGATCTGATCCCTAACCTTAACCCTAGCTCTATCACTTAACTTATACCTAACCCAAAAATTAAACCTTGAACTAACCCGAACCATGGCCTTAATCCTAACCATAACCCTAGCTCTAACCTGTTGAGAGCCACAGCCGAAGGGGCCCCAGCAAACTTCCAGCTGCCAGCAATCCAGCTGCTGGCTGATGATTGGCTCCTTGGCCCCAGCAACATCTAGCTGATTGGCTCCTCTGCGGTGATGCTCATTGGACTGTTTCCCTGCCCTTTCAGACCACGGAGCTGCTCATTGGGGGACTTTTTGGCTCTGCCCACGTGACCCAGCCAATCGGCCTCAAGAGCAGGAGGATTGTGGGAGGTGGAAAGAAGCGAGGGGGGGGAGAGAGAGGCTTGTAAAAAGCCGGTGGTGGCAGTTGAGGCTCTGAGGATTTTTCCCGAGAGGCTGGTTTGTTTGGTGTGTGGTTCTAAAAATAAAGTTAGTTTCTTTTGACAAGTGGCTCCTGATTGTGCCCAGCCAGACTGCGGCATTTGGTGGCTCGCACGGGGAGCGACTGAGGGTAAGTGAAACTGCTCGCCCCTGAGGGCAGGGCGAGAGGATGGGTAGCCATTTTAAGATTCTTCTTTTGTTATTTTGTTTCACTTTTGTTTTAAGTTGCCTGTCCCTGGAGATGAGTGAGACGGAAGAAAAACCGCTCACATCTGAGGAAAAACTATTTACGTCTGAGGAACAGATAGGGAGAAAGGACGGATGCACATGTCAGGAGGATAGAAAGGCTATAATGACTTTTTGTTGTTCCCTTTTTATCTCATTCTGTCTCGGTTTTGTTTGGCGTCATCTTGTTGGGTTGTATTATAGTAGAAATACGGGATCAGAAATTAGTAAAAAACAAACTGAAAGAGTGTTAAGTAAATTGTTAGAGGAAGGAGGCATCTCAGTAAAATCAAGAACAGTCAGGGCATACGTTGATACAATACAAAAATGTAGCCCATGGCTTTTTAAGGAGGAGTTGTTAAATATATCACAATGGAACCATCATGGTGAAGATTTAAAAAGAATAGAAAAGAAAAGCCCAGGGACTCTGCCAGTTGGCACATTGCCATTGTGGACGTTCGTATCTTGTTTGCTTAGTCCAAAGCCTTCAGTTCAGACAATGGTAGAGGAAGGAGAAGACATAATGATTCAAGTAAAAGAGAAGGTCTCTCAAGTTAGTCAGACAGAGGAAAAGATTCAAGTAAAAAAAGAAGGTCTCTCAAGTTAGTCAGACAGAGGAAAAGATTCAAGTAAAAGAGAAGGCCTCTCAAGTTAGTCAGACAGAGAAAGAAAGTGTAAAACAGAAAAAGCCATCAGGGGGAAAGTTACAACAGGAGATTGCTACTAACACCTTTCTATCACCAGAGGGTGTAAGTGTCCAACCAACAGCACCACCTCTACAGGAGACTGCTACTAACACCTTTCTATCACCAGAGGACGTAAGTGTCCAACTAACAAGGCCACCTCCATATGCTGGGAGGTCCCCAACCCCCGCAGTTGATAGTTGGGATTCTGAGACAAGATCTCAAATATTAACATGCCCTGTATTTGAGGCAGGAGGGCAGCGATTTTACCAAGTTTTAAATTTCAAAACAGTGAAGCAGCTAAAAGAGGCTGTAACAACCTATGGTCCTCAAGCACCCTTCACTGTAAGCATGGTCGAATCCATTAACAACTTGAACATGACGCCAGCAGATTGGGCTAATATGTGTAAAGCTGTGCTAAATGGAGGACAATACCTGTTATGGAAGGTTGCCAATGAGGAATTTTGCAAGGAGACGGCTAGGCGAAATGCAGCAGCTGGTTATCCTCAGAGAAATCTAGATATGTTGTTAGGAAAGGGACCTTATGAGGATCAGCAGCAACAAATTGCATATGATCCTGGCGTATACGCACAAATTGCTGCAGATGCAATTAAGGCATGGAAGACTTTACAAGGACATGGAGGTTTACAAGGTCAATTATCTAAGGTAATACAAGGAGCTAATGAACCTTATGCTGAATTTGTAGATAGGCTTATTCAAACAGCTACCAGAGATTTTGGGAATACAGAACAAGCAATGCCATTACTAAAACACCTGGCTTATGAGCAAGCGAATCGTTGGTGCAGAGATATCATTAGACCATGGAAACATGAAGATTTAAACACATATATTAAATTATGTAGAGACATTAATGAACAAGAGCAAGTCGTGGCAGCTGCAGTAAAACAGGCTTTAGATGCCAGAGACATTAATGAACAAGGGCAAATTGTGGCAGCTGCAGTAAAACAGGCTTTAGATGCCAGGCCAAGAACATGCTACAATTGTGAACAAACAGGACATTTTAAAAGGAATTGCCCCATTGGAGGAGGGTTTAACAAAACTAGGTATCCAAGGAGTAGAATACCAGGTATTTGCCCACGATGCCGTAGAGGGAGACATTGGGCTAATGAATGCCGTTCTCAAACCACCATAGAGGGTACTCCATTATCAAAAAATGAACAAGGACCAGGTGTTTATCCACGATATCGTGGAGAAAGGCATCAGGCTCCATTGCCAAAAAATGGACAAGGGGGCCCAATGCTCCGGGGCCCAAAACCACAAATATACGGAGCACTGGAGGAACCCAGCAACCCCATCAGGGTAGTGCCCAGGACACATTGTCCATCAGATCCCTCATCAGACAAACCAGAGGGAGCACAGGGTTGGACATCTGCGCCTCCGCCAGAGCAGTACTAACTCCAGAGATGGGAGTTCAAATCATTCCCACAGGGGTGAAAGGACCTCTTCCCAAAGGAACAGTAGGCTTATTATTGGGACGCAGCTCTTCTACTCTAAAAGGACTTATGATAAGTCCTGGGGTAATTGATCCCGATTATGAAGGTGAAATAAAAATTACAGCCAGTTCTCCAAAGGGTATATCAGTAATTTCACCAGGAGATAGAATAGCACAGTTACTAATAATACCCAGCCTACATGATAAATTTTCCAGTCGTACTGTAGAAAGAGGTTCCAAGGGATTAGGTTCCACAGGTGTAGATTGGGCTATGCTTTCTTTAAATTTAGATTCTCGCCCCATGCTAAAACTAAATATTCAAGGACATGAATTTAATGGGCTAATGGATACAGGTGCAGACCTTAGCATCATCTCTCGTCAAGAATGGCCAAAACATTGGCCATTACAACAAGCCACTCAAATGCTTCGAGGCCTAGGAGTGGCGACTAATCCCCATAGAAGTGCAATGGTATTAGATTGGAAGGATCCTGAAGGATGTGAAGGAACTATACAGCCATATGTATTGGATCATCTTCCCGTAAATTTATGGGGACGAGATGTCCTAGATCAATTAGGTTTGACATTAACAAATAACATCAACCAAAATGCACCCACTATTATGACTAGACAAGGTTTTAGGAAAGGAAAAAGATTAGAAAAACAAGAACAAGGTATAGCAGCACCAATACAAATAGATCAAGGAACAGACAGACATGGGTTGGATTTTCAGAAAGGGCCACTGAGACAATAAAAATTACTTGGAAATCAGAAAGACCAGTATGGGTTCCTCAGTGGCCCCTGACTAAAGAAAAGATACAAGCAGCCCATGACCTGGTCAAACAACAATTAGCGGAAGGACATATACAACCTTCTGTATCTCCCCATAATACTCCCATTTTTGTCATCAAAAAGAAATCTGGTAAATGGAGATTATTGCAAGATTTAAGAGCCATTAATAATGAGATGGTTATTATGGGACCTGCTCAATCAGGGATTCCTCAGTTGTCTGCTTTGCCAAAAACCTGGTATGTTTTAGTTATAGATATTAAAGATTGTTTTTTTTTCAATTCCAATTCATCCTGAGGATAGTCCACGTTTTGCATTTACTATCCCTGCACTGAATCATGAAGGTCCTGATCAGAGATATGAATGGAAAGTACTCCCTCAAGGGATGGCTAACAGCCCAACTATGTGTCAAATTTATGTTAACAAAGCAATCCAGCCACTTAGAAATCAAAATCCTGAACTACAAATATTTCACTATATGGATGATGTATTATTAGCACACAAAGATAAAAACACATTGCTAGAATGTTATGCCACACTTACAAACTTATTAAAAAATTATAATCTAGAGATAGCAATAGATAAAGTACAATTAAATTTTCCAATTAATTATTTAGGAGTTCTATTATCCTCAACCATGGTCCGTCCACCAAAAATTCAAATACGAGTAGATCAACTCAAATCACTTAATGACTTTCAAAAGTTATTAGGAGACATAAATTGGATAAGGCCTTATTTAGGTATACCAACAGGAGAGTTGGGACCTTTATTTGATATCCTAAAAGGTCCATCAGATCCAAATTCACCCCGAATGTTAACGCCTGAAGCAAGAAAGGCATTAAAAATCATTGAAACATATATGGAAAATATGCATTTGGATAGAATTGATATAAGTTTGCCTTTATTATTTATTGTACTACCAACAAAAAATATTCCTACAGGAGTATTTTGGCAAGAAGGTCCATTATTATGGATACATTTATCTTATTCTCCTAACACTATTCTTACTAGGTATTCTGAGGCTGTAGGACAATTAATACTCAAAGGAATAAAAGCAGCAAAGGGAGTGTTTGGAATTTCTCCCAATAAAATTATTACTCCATATACTATGAATCAAATTGATGAGTTAGCTAATGAGTTAAATACTTGGGCAATAATCATGTGCAAATCTAATGTTTCATTTGATAACCACTTACCATCTAATCCTTTATTGTCTTTTTGGTCATTGCATCCTGTAGTTTTTCCAAAAATGACAAGAAAAACACCTATCATGAATGCTCCAAATATATTCACTGATGGGTCAAATAATGGTACAGCAGCAGTAGTTACCCCTGATCAAACTTTTACATTTTTAGTACCCAAACAATCAGCTCAAAAGGTAGAGCTTAATGCAGTTTTACAAGCTTTTGTGATGTTTAAAGATTCTGTATTTAATTTATTTTCTGATAGTCAGTATGTAGTTAATGCTATAGTATCTCTTGAAGATGCTGGTAGGATTTCCCCTTCTTCTACTGTTTTCTCTTTGCTTTCCACTATACAAAGTCTAATCTGGGACAGAAAAGATCCATTCTTTATAGGACATATCAGGGCACATACAGGATTGCCTGGAGCCCTTAGTTTGGGCAATGATTTAGCAGATAAAACTACACATGACATACACATTTTCTCTACACTAGAAGAAGCTATAAATTTTCATAAAAAGTTCCATGTCAATGCTAATACTTTACAAAAGCGTTTTAAAATAACTAAGGAACAAGCTAGACAAATAATAAAACAATGTCAAAATTGTGTGACCTTTTTACCACAAGTTAATCTTGGAGTCAATCCTAGAGGATTGATACCTAACCATATTTGGCAGATGGACGTCACACACTTGCCAGAATTTGGAAAATTAAAATATTTGCATGTTACAGTTGATACTTCTTCTGGATTTTTGATGGGCTCCCTTCATGCCGGAGAAAAAACTAAAGATGTTATAGCTCACTGCTTACAAAATTTTGCCACTGTGGGTGTTCCAAAACAGTTAAAAACAGATAATGCCCCTGGTTATACTTCTACCTCTTTTAAACAATTTTGCTCAACATTTGGCATTACTCATATAACAGGAATTCCATACAATCCACAGGGACAAGGCATAGTTGAAAGAGCTCATCAAACTATTAAAATGTACTTATTAAAGCAAAAAGAAGGAATTGGGAAGGGGTATATATTCCCCAAAGATAAACTTAAAATAACCCTTTTTACTCTAAACTTTTTAAATTTGGATTCATCAGGACTTAGTGCTGCGGAAAGGCATATGTGTCCAAAAAATGTACATAAGCCCAAGGTACTTTGGAAGGATATTCTAACAGGACAATGGAAAGGTCCTGACCCGGTAATTGTCTGGAGTCGGGGGTCTGTTTGTGTGTTTCCACAGGGAGAACAGCAGCCGATTTGGATTCCAGAGAGATTAACCAAGGTCCTGACCCAGTGATTGTCTGGAGTCGGGGGTCTGTTTATGTGTTTCCACAGGGAGAACAGCAGCCGATTTGGATTCCAGAAAGATTAACTAAAGCGATTTCTACAGACCAAAAAGAAGATGATTTGGCTCAAATCCATAACAACTGATATCCAAAACTCCAGTTTGGCTATTCTTACATCTGCAACAGAACCAGGATGCTTTTTTCAATATCTATTTTATTATTGCCCTTTGCCATATCATGAAGTTCTATTTTGTTTTTTGAGCTCATACAGACCTAGGTTAATGTTTTGCTGATCAGTTCTATTTTTTGACTATAGAGTTTTTAAACATTGCAATGGAGATTTCACCTGTAAAAAGTTATAAGGCCTTTACTATAATGTTATGTGTTGTATGTATTATGTTATGTGTGCACACTTGTGTTTTGTGTTATATGTTTGAATGTCCATATATCATATATGATGAGCGCTCATGATAAAATGGATCCAAATATTTTTTTTTTCACGTGATTTATATGGTTTAATTTAAATTGGGTAAACAACTGTTGAGGATTGTTTTAATATGTAAACAAAAAAGAAGGTTAACAGATCTGTTTGTTTACTTTCACCTTTCCTTTTCATTATATTTAATAATTCTCTTAAAGATAATGTAAATTGTTAAGAAAATTGTTTTCTTTTAGTGCCTTCTGTAATGTTACATAATTTTTTCTTTAGCCATTATTGCCAGAATTCCTATCTTCATCCCAGTGCTGGTGAAGTCAAAGATAAAACCAATCTACAGCTTCTACAATAGCCATCACTGAACTGCTTGCAGAACTTGCCTGGACACATTGTGAGCTCACCTGTATGCATTGTGAACTATCTGTTGGTGCAGCGACTTGTGGTAGTGTTGGGGTATTTTTGCTGATGATGTCACCGGTGGTACAATTTTTCATAGGAGCCCTCAATTGGCTTAATGTCATGGCATTTTGCATCCTCCTCTACTAGTGATGGTCTAAAATTTGGGGGCCAACAGAAGTGAGGCAAAGAACCTTACCCCCCCACTGGTGCAAAGGCCTATCCACAAGTATAGCTGTATGCTGGACCGGTAGTCAGTGACGGGTATGATCCAATTGCAGTGGTACCAACCTAAGACAGGAGGCTGACGCCTAGAGGTCAGTTCATCCGATGACGGGTAAGGACCATATGTTGAAATGGACTGCCTAACAGGCACGGTCCCTTAGCCACATGCTTGGTGTTTAAACAGAGAGGGGGAGATGTTGAGAGCCACAGCCGAAGGGGCCCCAGCAAACTTCCAGCTGCCAGCAATCCAGCTGCCGGCTGATGATTGGCTCCTTGGCCCCAGCAACATCTAGCTGATTGGCTCCTCTGCGGTGATGCTCATTGGACTGTTTCCCTGCCCTTTCAGACCACGGAGCTGCTCATTGGGGGACTTTTTGGCTCTGCCCACGTGACCCAGCCAATCGGCCTCAAGAGCAGGAGGATTGTGGGAGGTGGAAAGAAGCGAGGGGGGGGAGAGAGAGGCTTGTAAAAAGCCGGTGGTGGCAGTTGAGGCTCTGAGGATTTTTCCCGAGAGGCTGGTTTGTTTGGTGTGTGGTTCTAAAAATAAAGTTAGTTTCTTTTGACAAGTGGCACAATCAAATGCCGCAGTCTGGCTGGGCACAATCAGGAGCCACTTGTCAAAAGAAACTAACTTTCTTTTTAGAACCACACACCAAACAAACCAGCCTCTCGGGAAAAATCCTCAGAGCCTCAACTGCCACCACCAGCTTTTTACAAGCCTCTCTCTCACCCCCCTCGCTTCTTTCCACCTCCCACAATCCTCCTGCTCTTGAGGCCGATTGGCTGGGTCACGTGGGCAGAGCCAAAAAGTCCCCCAATGAGCAGCTCCGTGGTCTGAAAGGGCAGGGAAACAGTCCAATGAGCATCACCGCAGAGGAGCCAATCAGCTAGATGTTGCTGGGGCCAAGGAGCCAATCATCAGCCGGCAGCTGGATTGCTGGCAGCTGGAAGTTTGCTGGGGCCCCTTCGGCTGTGGCTCTCAACACTAACCCTAGCTCTAATCCTATCTATTACCCTAACCATACCCTAACTGAATTCTATCCTTAGGCCTAACCTTAACACTATCCCTAACCCTAAGACTGTCCATTACCCTAAACCTAAACTGAATCCTAAACCTAACCATATCCATTACCCTAACCCTATACTAACTCTAATGCTAATTTGATCCCTAACTCTAAACCTTAACCTAACACATGCCCTAACCCTAATTTCGACCCTAATAATACCCTAGCTGCAAAGCTGACCCTATCACTCAACCTAACCCTTACAATAGATCTGGCTATAAACCTAACCCTAAAACAATCCCTAACCATAACCCTAGACCTGACGTTAGCCCTAGCCATAATCCTAGCCCTTATCCTAACATAAATCCTAGCCCTAATCCTAACATTAAGCCTAGGCTTAATCTTAACCATAACTTTAACCCTAGCCCTATCCCTAATTTTATCCCTTGACCTAGCCCAAAACGTAGCTGTAACATCTCCTTACCCTAACCCTAGCACTAAACCTAGGCCTAAACCTAACACTAATCCTAGCACTAAACCAGCCCTAATTTAACTCTAATCGTAAACCTAACCCTACCCCTAGCCCTAAGAATAACTCTCTAACCCTAGATCTATCCCTAGTTCTAAACCTTTCCCTTACCATAACCCAAACTCTAACCCTATCCCTAGCCCAACCTTAGCCTTAAATTTTGCCCTAGCCTTAAACGTGAATATAACCCAAACCTTAAGCCTAAAGCTCACCCTATCCCTAGCCCTGTCCCTAATGCTAATTGGAAAACTAGCCCTAACCCTAACCTAGCCCTAAAACAAAACTGAGCCATAATCCTAACCCTAACCTTTAACCTAAACCAAACACTAACCCTAAACCTAGCCCTAAACCTTGCCATAATTTGAGTACTAAACCTAAACCTAGGAGTAACCCATACCCTGACTCGGATCCTAACACTAACCCTAGCTCTATACATTGCCCTAACACTAACTCTAGAACTAGCCCTAAAATAAACCCAATTTTTTTCATTAGCCATAGTCCTGAAGCTAACACAAATCCTAGCGCTAATCCAAGCTCTAAACCTAGGTTTAACTCCAAGACTAACCCTAACCCTAACCCTAGCCCTAAAGCTACCATTAACCCTAATCATACGTCTAAACCCATCCCTTTCCCTAAGCCAAACCCTCACCCTAATGTTACCTAGTCCTAACCCTAATCCTTAGCCTACCCCAATCCCCAACTCTATTACTAGTCCTAACCCTAGCCTTCATTCTAGTTGTAACTCTAACCCAAACCCTGACCCTTATTCTGACTTTAACCCTAGAACTAAACTTAACGCTAACCCTATACTGGACCCTAATCCAACCCCTACCAGTAAACCTGTACCTAAACCTAACTGTAACACTAGCACTAGAGCAAATATAATCCTAAATATAGTCATGAATCTAGCCCTAGCCCTAAACAAAAACTTTGCACTAGCCCTAAAAATAACCCTTAACCTAACCCAAAGACTAAACCTATCCCTAGTCCCAACGCTAGTCCTAATTCTGGCCCTAACTCTAACCCAACCCTAATCCTAGCCAATTGCCCTAATGCTAGCCAGAAACACCACACAAACCTAGCCTTATCCTAGCCCTTAACCTAGCCCTAATCATAACCCTAACCATAACCCTAGCCCTGACTCTAACCCTAAACATCACCTTAGACCTAATTGTAGCTCATATCCTAAAACTTACCCTAAACCTAACCCTGTCACTAACCCTAGGCCTAAATATTACCCTAGCCCTAATCCTAACCTTAAACCTAGCACTAAACTTACCTCTAAACTTATCCATTAACCTAAAGATAAGCCTAATTCAAATGCTATCCTTAGGCCTTATGCTAACCCTATCCCTAACACTAACCCTATCCATTACTCTAAAATTAACTTGAACCCTAAAACTAACCCTACCCATTACCCTACTTCTAACCCTAACCCTAACGCTAATTCAACCCTTAACTCTAAACCTTAAACTAAACCAAACCCTACCTGACCCTGACCCTAATAATACACCTAGCTCTAAACCTGACCCTTACCCTAAATGTAATCCTTACACTAGACCTAGCCATAATCTAACCATAAAACTATTTCTAAACAAAACTCTAGGCCTGACATTATCTGTATCCCTAATCCTAGCCCTAGCCCTAACACAAACCCTGAAACCTAGCCCTAAAGGTAGCCTTAATCATAACCCAAACCCTAACCTAGCCATAACCCTAATTCTACTCTCACCCTATCCCTAAACCTAGCTATATGTCCATTCCTTTTCCCTAATCCTAACCCTATCTCTAACACTAACACTAACTCTAATCCTAGCCCTAACCCTAAAACAACCCTAGCACTAATTTTAGCCCTAATTTAGCCCTAACCTTAAATCAACCCTTAACCCTAGCCTTAAGACTAACTCTAACACTCATCCTAGCCCTATTTCTAGTTCTAACCCTACCTGTTATCATAACCATAACACTAGCCCTAATTTTAGACCCAACCATAGCCCTAGCTCTAAACCTAGATCTCACCATAACAATTAATATAAGATTTAACCTCACCTTACTACTAGCCCTAACACTATCACTAATCCCCAAACTAGCCCTAACCCTAGCCCTGTCTCTAAAACAAAAACTGAGCCATAGCCCCAACCCTAACCCTTATCTAAATGTAACCCTAGACTTGACATTAGTGCTATCCCTAATTCTTACCCTAACCCTAACACAAATCCTAATCCTACACCTATCCTTAATCCTCACCCTAATTTGAGTCCTATTCCTAATCTTAAAATTAACACTGATCCTGACTCTGACCCTAAAACTAACCCTATCTCTAATCATCCCCCTAAATGTAAAGCTAATATAAACACTAGACCTAGTCCTAATGCTAACCCTAATACTATCCCTAATCATAATCCTAGTTCTTACATTGGCCTAGTCCTACACTAGCCATAACCTAACCCAAAAGCTAGCCCTAATCCAAGCCCTAACCCTAGTTTTAATAGTAGCCTTAACTCTATCCCTATCCCTAACACTTAATCTAAACCTAACCCTAAACCTAAACCTTGTCCTAACCCGAAATCTAAACCGAACCATAGCCCTATTCCTAACCATAACACTAGTCCTCAACCTAGATATAATTTTATTCATTACCCTAACCATAACCCTAATCAAATTCTAACCATAGGCCTAACTCTAACCATAGCCCTAACCTAACCATAACCCTAGTCCTAACTGTAGCTCTAATCCTATCCATTACCTAAACCATACTTTAACCAAATTCTATCCCTAGGCCTAACTCTAACCCTATGCCTTACACTAATCCTATCCATTATACTAAACCTAACCTGAACCTGAAACCTAACCATATCCATTACCCTAACCCTGATGCTAATTTTAACCCTAACCTTAAACCTTAACCTAACCCTGCCTCTGACCCTAATAATACCTCTGCTGTAAACTTGACCCTAACGCTCAACGTAACCCTTACAATAGACCTGGTAATAAACCTAAACCTAAAACTATACCTAACCATAACCCTAGAACTGACATTAGCCCTAGACCTAATCCTAGCCCTAACCCCAACACAAACCCTACCCCTAATCCCAGCCCTAAATCTAGCCTTAATCCTAGTCCTAACCTTAACTGGAGCCCTAACCCTAATTTTATCCCATGCTTTAGCCCAACATATAGCTGTAACATCATACCTTACCGTAACCCTAACGCAAACCCTAACCCTAGCCCTAAATCTAGGCCAAGACCTAACACTAACCCTAGGGCTAATCCTAGCCCTAATTTAACCCTAATCCTAAGCCTAATTCTATCCCTAGCCCTAAGACTAACTCTAACTCTTGCCCTAGCCCTATCCAAATTTCAAAACATATCCCTTAGCATAACCCAAAACCTAGCCCAATTCCTAGCCCCAACCCTAAATCTATCCATCACCATCGCCCTAAACCCGGTCGTAAACCATAACCTCAAGCCCAAACCTCAACCTAACACTAGCCCTAACCTAATGCTAATTGTAAAACTAGCCCTAACCTTACCCTAGCCCTAAAACAAAACTGAGCCATAATCCTAACCCTAACCCTTAACCTAAACCAAACACTAACCTTACACCTATTCCTAAACTTAGCCCTATTTTGAGTCCTAACCCTAATTATAGAAATAACCCTGACCCTGAGTCAAACACTAAGAGTATCCCTAGCTCTAAACATTGGCATCATTGGCTAACCCTAGAACTAGCCCTAATCAGAAAACTAGTTCTTTCTTTAGTCATAGCCCTAATGCTAACTCAAATTCTAGCCCTAATCCTAGCACTGACTCTAACACTAACTCTAACCGTACCTCTAACCCATTCCTTACCCTAAACCAAACCCTCACCCTAATGCTAATCTAGTCCTAACCTTAATCCTTAGCCTACCCCAAACCCTAACACTATTACTAGTCCTAAACCTAGCCCTCATTCTAGCTTTAACCCTAATCCTAACCCTGACACTTATTCTGACCCTAACACTAACCCTAGATCTAAACCTGACCATAACCCTAAACCGAACCCTAACACTACCCCTACCGGTAAACCTATACATAAACCTAATGTTAACACTAGCACTAGATCAAACCTAATCCTAAATAGAGTCATAAATCTAGCCTTAGCCCTAAACAAAAGCCTAGCACTAGCCCTAACAATAACCTTTAACCTAACATGAAGACTTAACCTATCACTAGACCAAACGCTAGTCCTAATTGTGGCCCTAACCATAAAACTAACACTAACCAAACGATGACCCTTAATCTAATAGAAACCCTAGCTCTAAACCTTACCCTAAACCAAAACCTGACCCTAACACTAGACTTATCCATAATCCTGACCCTAACACTAGCCATAACCATATCCCTAGCTGTTACATTACCCATAGCCCTAACGTTAGCCCTAAACATCACACAAAACCTAGCCCTTATCCTAGCCCTAAACCTAGCCCTAATCATAACCCTAACCATAACCTTAGACCTAATCCTAATGCTAAAGCTTACCCTAGACCTAAGCCTAGCTCAAACTCTAATCCTTAGTCTAAACATAAACCTAACCCTAAACTTAACCCTAGACCTGACTCATAACCTAAACCTTGCCCTGGGCCTAACCCTAGCTCAAATGCCTGCACTTACCCTAAACCTAACCCTAACATTAACCCTAGGCCTAACCCTAACCCTAAAGCTAAACTTAACCTTAAGCCTAGCCCTAACCTTAGCTCTAACCCTATCCATTACCCTAAAGTTGAGCGTAACCAAATGCTATCCCTAGGCCTAACAATAACCCTATCGCTAACACTAACCCTATCCATTACTCCAAACCTAACAGGAACCATAAACCTAATTATATCCATTACCCTAACCCTAACCCTAACCCACAGCTAATTCAAGCATTAACCCTAAATCTTAACCTAAATCAAACCCTACCAGGGGGCCCTAATCCTAGCCCTAGCCCTAACACAAACTCTCAGCTTAACCCTAAACCTAGATTTAATCCTAACCCAAACCCTAAACTTAGTCCTAACCCTAATTCTAACCCTCGCCCTAGTCCTAAAGATAGCTATAACCCTATCCCTTCCCCTAAACCTAATCCTAACCCTAACCCTAACATTAACACTAACCCTAGGCCTAATCCTAACACTAACACTAAACCTACCCCTAACCTAGCCTACAGACTAACTCGAACTCTCACCCTAGCCCTAACTCTAGATCTAACCCTATCCGTTACCATAACCCTAACACTAGCCCTAACCTAATCCTTAACCCTAGCCATAGCCCTAAACCTAGATCTAACCATAAAAATAAATCTAAGCCTAAACTTCACCCTACCACTAGCCCTAACACTATTGCTAATCATAAAACTAGCCCTAACCCTAGGCCTAGTTCTAAAACAAAACTGAGCCATAGCCCTTTCCCTAACCCTAGCCTAACCTAAACCCTAGACCTGACATTAGCCCTATCCCTAGATCTAATCCTAGGTCTAAGCCTAGCCTTAATCCTACCCCTAATTTTAACCCTAGCCCTAACCCTAATTTTATCCCTTGTCCTAGCACTAAACATAGATGTAACATCATACCTTACCCTAACCCTAATGCTAATCCTAACCCTAGCCCTAAACCTAGGCCTAAATTTAACACTAACCCTACCACTATTCCTAGCCCTAATTTAGCCCTAACAGTAAACCTAACCTATCCATATCCCTAAGACTATCTAACTCTCGCCCTAGCCCTATCCCTAGTTCTAAACATATCCCTTAAACATAACCCAAAAGCTAGGCCTATCCCTAGCCCCCAAATTAGCCCTAACCTTCGCCTAAGGCTTAAACCTGGATCTAAAACTAAAATTAAGCATAAACCTCACCCTAACACTAGCCCTAGCCCTAATGCTAATTGGAAAACTACCCCTAAATCTACCCTAACCCTAAAACAAAACCGAGCCATAACCCTAACCCTTAACCTAAACCAAACCCTAAAGCTACACCTAGTCCTAAACCTAGCCCTAATTTGAATTTTAACCCTAACCCTAGAGATAACCCTGACACTAACTCGACCCCTAACACTAACCCTAGCTCTAAACATTGCCCTAACACTAACCCTAGAACTAACCCTAAACAGAAACCTAGTTCTTTCATTAGCCATAGCCCTAATGATAACACAAATCCTAGCCCGAATTTGAGTCCTAACACTATTTTTTAACTCTAACCCTAACCCTAACCCTACCCCAAACCTAACCCTAACCCTGGACTTTATACTGACCCTAACACTAAACCAAAGTCTAAACCTGAACCTAACACTAAACCAAAACCTAACACTTCCCATATCGGTAAACCTATACTTAAACCTAACAGTAACATTAGCACTAGATGAAACCTAATCCTAAATATAGTTATAAATCTAGCTCTAGCCCTAAAAAAAAACCTAGCACTAGCCCTAACAATAACCGTTAACCTAACATAAAGACTAACCCTATCCCTAGACCCAACGCTAGTTGTAATTCTGGCACTCACCCTAAACCTAACCCTATCCTGAAAATGACCCTTAACCATAAACAAATTCTGACTCTAAAACTTATCCTAACCCAAAATCTAACCCTAACACTAGACATATCCATAACCTTGACCCTAAAACTAGCTATAAACATATTCCTAACTGTTATATTTCCCATAGCCCTAATGTTAGCCCTAAACCTCACACAAAACCTAGCCCTTATCCTAGCCCTAAACCTAGCCCGAATCGTAACCCTAACCATAATCCTAGACCTAAGCCTAATCCTACACTTGCCTAAGCACTAAACCTAGCTCAAACTCTAACCCTTAGCCTAAATATAAACCTAACCCTAACCCTAGCCCTGACTCTAACCCTAACCCTCACCCAAGACCTAACCCTATCTCAAATGCTAATACTTACCCTAAAACTATGCCTGGCACTAACTCTAGGCCTAACCCTAACCCTACCCCTAATCGTAACCTTATCCCTAGCCCTAACCTTAGCTCTAACACTATCCATTACCCTAAAGATGAGCCTAATTCATATGCTAACCCTAGGCATAACGCTAACCCTATTGCTAACACTAACCCTATCCATTACTCTAAATCTAACCTGAACCCTAAACCTAATCCTATCCATTACCCTATCCGTAACCCTAACACTAAAGCTAATTCAATTCTTAACCCTAAAACTTAACCTAAACCAAATCCTACCCAAACTCGGACCCTAATAATACACCTAGCTTTAAACCTGACCCTTACCTAAACCTAACCCTTACACTAGACCTAGCCGTAACCTAGCCCTAAAACTAACACTAACCATAAATCTAGACCTGACATTAGCCCTATCACTAATCCTAGCCCTAGCCCTAACACAAACACTCATCCTGGCACTAAACATAGCCTTAATCCTAACCCTAGCTCTAACCCTAATTCTAACCCTTGCCCTAGCCTTAAACCTAGCTAAAACCCCATCCATTCCCCTAAACCTAACCCTAACCCTAGGCCTAAAACTAACAC
Source organism: Marmota flaviventris (assembly GCF_047511675.1). Lineage (NCBI taxonomy): Eukaryota > Metazoa > Chordata > Mammalia > Rodentia > Sciuridae > Marmota > Marmota flaviventris. The sequence goes on from NC_092508.1 coordinate 112,646,527, forward strand.
TAACCCTAGCCCTAAATCTAGCCCTAATTTAACCCTAACCCTAAACCTAACCCTAACCCTAGGCCTAACACTAACTCTAACTCTCGCCCTATTTCTAGTTCTAACTCTATCCGTTAATAACCCTAACACTAGCCCTAATCTTAGCCCTAAACATAGCCATAGCCCAAAACCTAGATCTAACCATAACAATAAATCTAAGCCTAAAAATCACCATCCCACTAGCGCTAACACTATTGCTAATCCTAAAGTAGCCCTAGCTGTAAAACAAAACTGTAACAAAGCCCTAAGCTAACCATAACCAAAGCATAGTCCTAGACTTGACATTAGACTTATCTGTAATTCTTATCTTAACCCTTACAGAAAGCCTAACCCTACACCTAGCCTTAACCCTAGCCCTAATTCGAGTGTAGCCCTAACTATGATCAGTAACACTGATCCTGACTCTGAGGGTAACATGAACCCTATCAATAATCATCACCCTAAACCTAAATCTAATCTACACACTAGATTTAGACATAATGCTAAACTTAACACTAGCCCTAATCATAACCCTAGTTCTAACATTAGCCCTAGTCCTAAATAGCCTTAACGTAACTCAACACCTAGACCTAATCAGAGCCCTAACCCTAGGTTTAACCCTAGCCCTAACCCTAACCCTAGCTCTAATACTTAACCTAAACCTAACCATAAACCTAAACCTTGTCCTAACCCGAAATCTAACCCAAACCATAGCCCTAACCCTAACCATAATCCTAGTCCTATCCCTAGCTCTAATCTTATCCATTACCTTAACTATAAACCTAACAAAACTCTAACCCTAGACCTGACCCTAACCATAGCCCTACCTAACCATAACCCTAGTCCTAACTGTAGCTCTGATCCAATCTATTACCCTAACCATAATCCTAACCAAATTCTATCCCTAGGCCTAAACCTAACCCTATCCCTAACCCTAAACCTGTACATTACTCTAAATCTAAACTTAACCCTAAACTTAACCATATCCATTACCCTAACCCTAACACTAACCCTAATGCTAATTTGAGCCCTAAGCCTAATCCTTAACCTAACACATACCCTAACCCTGACTCTGACCTTAATAATACCCTAGCTGTAAACCTGACCCTAACCTTCAACCTATTACTTACAATAGACCTGGCCATAATCCTTAGCCTAAAACTATCCCTAACCTTAACCCTAGACCTGACATTAGCCCTATCCCTAAACCTAGCCCTAACCATAACACAAATCCTAGCCCTAATCCTATTGCTAAGCCTGCCTTAATCCTAACCCTAACATTAACCCTAGCCCTAATTTTATGCTTTGTCCTAGCCCTAAATGTAGCTGTAACATCATACCTTATCCTAACCCTAATGCTAACCCTAACTATAGCCCTAAACCTAGGCCTAAACCTACAACTAACCATAGCTCCAATCTAGCCCTAATTTAGCCCTAACCCTAAACCTAACACTATCCCTAGCCCTAAGACTAACTCTAACTCTCACCCTAGCCCTATCCCTAGTTCTAAACCGATCCATTACCATAACTCAAACCCTATCCCTATCCCTAGCCCCAACCCTAGCCCTAACCTTCACCCTAGACCTAAACCTGGATCTAACCCTTACCTTAAGCCTAAAGCTCACTCTAACACTAGCCCCAACCCTAATGCTAATTGGAAAATTAGCTCTAACAGTACCCTAGCCCTAAAACAAAATTGAGCCATAACCCTAACCCTAACCCTTAACCTAAACCAAACGCTAACTCTACACCTAGCCCTAAACGTAGCATAATTTGAGTCCTAACCCTAACCCTAGAAGTAACCCTGACCCTTACTTGGACCCTAACAGTAACTCTAGCTCTAAACATTGCCCTAAATCTAACCCTAGAACTAGCCCTAATCAGAATCCTAGTTCTTTCATTAACTGTAGCCCTAATGCTAACACAAACCCTTGCCCTATTCTGAGGTGTAAACCTAGGTATAACCCTAAATCTAACCCTAACCCTAACCCAACCTTAACTCTACCTCTAACCCTATCCCTTACCCTAAGCCAAACCCTCACCCTAATGCTACCCTAGTCCTAACCATAATCCTTAGCCTACCTCAAACCCTATTACTAGTCCTAACCCAACCCTCACTCTAGCTCTAACCCTAACTCTAACCCTGACTTTTATTCTGACCCTAACACTAACCCTAGGTCTAAACCTGACACTAAAGCACACCCTAACCCTACCCCTACTGGTAGACCTATACCTAAACCTAACAGTAACACTAGCACTAGATCAAACCTAATCCTAAATAGAGTCATAAATCTAGCCTTAACCCTAAGTAAAAACCTAGCACTAGCCCTAACAATAACCGTTAACCTAACATAAAGACTATCTCTATCCCTAGACCCAACACTAGTCCTAAATCTGGCTCTCACGCTAAACCTAACCCTAACCCAAACAATGACCATTACCCTAAAACAGACCCTAGCTCTAAATCTTATCCTATCCCCAAACCTAACTAGAACACTAGACTTATCCATAACCCTTGATGGGAGCCACAGACAAGTCAAGATGGGGCCTGGTAATTTGCCAAGAGGAGTGGTTTGAGAAGTAATGCCAGCGAGCCATTAAGATGATAGAGATTCCTTAATGACTGTCTGCTGTGTCTAAGATTATGTCAGTTAAGTTAAGCTGTGTGTAATTAAGATGATGAGGATTCCTTAATGACCAATTGATGTATCTGGATGTTAATTGAAACAAGCTGTGCATAATCAGTTAAGTGTATATATACCTCTACTGTCCTACAATAAAGCGGCTCCCACTCCTGCTGTATCAACCTTCACAAGTTGCTCATCAACCCCCGGTTAGTTTGCCCAGTCAGACTGCAGCAACTCGAACCCTAAAAATAGCCATAACCATATCCCTAGCTCTTACATTATCATAGCCCTAATGATAGCCTTAAACCTCACACAAACATAGCCCTTATCCTAGCCCTAAACCTAGCCCTTATTGTAACCCGAACCATAAGCTAGACCTAACCCTAACCCTAACCCTCGCCCTAACCCTAATTCTAGCTCAAACTCTAACCTTAATCTAAACATAACCCTAACCCTAACCCTAACATTAGCCCTGACTCTAACCCTAACCCTCACGCTAGCCCTAATCCTAGCTCAAACGCTAACACTTACCCCGAACCTAACCCTGACACAAACTCTAGGCCTAACCCTAACCCTAGTCCTAACTCTAACCTTAACCCTAGCCCTACCCTTAGCTCAAACCCTATCAATTACCCTAAAGATAAGCCTAACCCAAATGCTAACCCTAGGCCTAATGTTAACACTGTTGCTAACACTAAACCTATTCAGTACTCTAAACCTAACATGAACCCTGAACCTAACCCTATCAATTACCCTAACCTGAACCCTAACCCTATCCCTAACGAGAATTCAAGCCTTAACCCTAAATTTTAAACTAAACCAAACCCTACTCGAACCCTGACCCTAATAATACACCTAGCTTTAAACCTGACCCTTAACCTAAGCCTAACCCTTACACTAGACCTAGCCATAACCTAACCCTAAAACTAACCATAACCATGAACCGAGACCTGACATTAGCCCCAGCCCAAATCCTAGCCCTAATCCTTACACAGACACTAGTCCTCATATTAGGCCTATACCTAGCCTTAATCCTAACCCAAACCCTAACTCTAGCCCTATTTCTAATTTTAACCCTCGCCCTAAACCTGAATTTAGATATAACCCCATCCTTTACCCTAAACTTATCAATAACCCTGACCCTAACACTAACCATATTTCTAGCCTAACCATAGGCCTAACCCTAACACTAACCCTAGCACTAATCCTAGCTTAAATTTAGATTTAGACATAATGCTAAAACTTAACACTAACCTAACTATACCACTAACCTTGGGCTAAGAATAACTCTAACTCTCCCCCTAGCCCTATTTCTAGTTCTAACCCTATCCATTACAATAAACCTAACACAAGCCCTAACCTTAGCCTGAACCCTAGCCCTAGACCCTACCCTAGATCTAACCATAACTCTACATTTGACCCTAACCGTAAGCCTAATCCTCAACCTACCACTAGACCTAACACTATTGCTAATCCTAATACTAGTCATAACCCTAGCCTTATCCCTTAAACAAAAACGAGCCATTGTCCTAATCCTAAATGTTAACCTAAACCAAACCCTAACCCTAAACCTAGCCATAACCTTCTAGCTCTAATTCATGTCCTAGTCCTAAAATTAACCCTGACCCTGACTTATATTCTAACACTAACCTTAATTCTAAATATCACACTAACCATAACGATAGTGCTAACACTAGATCTAGACCAAATACTATCCCTAATCATAACCTCAGTTCTTATATTAGCCATAGCCCTAACCCTAGCCCTAAACCTAACAGAAAAACTGGCACTAATCTGAGCCCTAACCCAGGAAGTAAACCTAACCTAAACCTAGCCCTAGCCCTAACCCTAAGCCTAAACCTAGCCCTCAACCTAGCTCTAACTCAATCACTTATCCTAAGCCTAACCCTATCCATACTGCTAACCTTAGTCCTAATCCTAACCAATAGCCTAATCCAAACCCTAACCCTATTACTAGTCATAAACCTAGCCCTCATTCTAGCTCTAACCCTAAGTCAAATCCTTACCCTAACACAAACCCTCAGTCTAAATCTGACCCTAACCCTAAACCAAACCCTAAAACTAGCCCTACCAGTAAACTTATACCTAAACCTAACCCTAACAGAAGCCCTAGACCTAATCCTAATCCTACATATAGCCATAATTCTAGACCTAGACCTAAAAAAATCCTGAGCCCTAGCCCTAACATAATCCTTAACCAAAAGCAAACACTAACCCTATCCCTAGACCTAACCCTAGTCCTAATTCTGGCTTTCACCATAAACCTAACTCTAACCTGAACACTGACCTAACACACTAAACCTAGCTCTAAACCTGAAGCTAATCCAAAACCTAAACATAACAGTAGACATAGCCATAACCCTAACCCTAAAACTAGCTCTAATCATAATGTAGATCTTACATTACATATAGCCTTAGCCCTGGGCCTAAACCTAACACAAAATCTAGCCCAAATCCGAGGCCTAAACCTACCCTAAGCATAACCATAATCCTAAATGTAGCCCCAAACCTAACCCTCGCCTTAGACATAACCCTAGCTCAAAGCCTAACTCTTAACCTAAACATAACCCTAGCCCTATCTGTAAACATAAATCTAACCCTAGCCCTAATCCTAACCTTAACCCTAATCCTAGCGCTAACCCTAACATAACCCTAACCCTAACCCTAATAATAACCCTAGCCTTAATCCTAACCCTATTTCTAACCCTAATCATAAACCTAACCCTCGACCTAACCCTTAACCTAACCCTTGCCATAAACTTAACCCTAAACCTTTCCATGAATCAAAACTAAAACTATCCCTAAACCTAAATTTAACCATAACCTAAACTTAACCATAAACCTAATCTAATCCAATACATTACGCTAAAACTAACCCTAAACCTAATGAAAACCCTAGCCCTAACCCCAACCCTAACCATAACCATAACCCTAACCTAGATCTAACACTAAACCTAACACCCCCCAGCCCTAACCATAGCTTAAACCCTAACCCTTACCCTAACCCTAACCCTAGCCCTAGCCCTAATCATAACCCTAACTCTATGCCTAACCCTAACATTAAACCTAGCCCTAATCCTAGCCCTAATATAGCCCTATTCCTAACCCTAACCTGAACCCTAGAATTAAGACTAACTATAATTCTCACACATGACCTATCCCTATTTCTAACCCTATCCCTTACCGTAACCCTAACCCAAGCCCTAACCTTAGTCTTAACCCTTGAACTATCCTTATCCCTAGAACTAACTCTAGATTGCAATATACCTCTAAAACTAACCCTAACCTGATGCCTCGGCCTAACCCTGAAACTAGCTCTAACCCTAATGCTAATGCTAAAATTAGCTCTAACCTTAGCCCTAGCCCCAAAACAAAACCGAGCTATACCCCTAACACTAACCCTTACCTAGACCAAACCCTAACCCTACACCAACTCTAACCCTAGCCCTAATTTGAAACCTAACCCTAATCCTAATCCTAACCATGACCCTGACTCATATCCAGACACTAAACCTAACTCTAAGCATCACCCCAACCTTAATCCTAACCCTAATACTAGCCCTAGCCCTAAACTTAACCATAAAACTAACCCTAATCGTAACCCTATTTCTTACAATAGCCATAACCATAACACTAGCCGTAAACCTAATACAATTCTAGCCCTAATTCAAGCCCTAACAAGAGCTTTAACCCTAAACCTAACTCTAACACTAGTCCTAACCCTAGCTCTAACCCTATCCCTTATCCTAAGCCAAACCCTCCCCCTAATGCTAACTGTATTCTTAGCACTAATCCTTAGTGTAACCAAAACCTAACTCTATAACTAGTCCTAACCCTAGCCTTCATTCTAGATCTAACCATAACCCAAACCCTAACACTATCCCTGACCATTATTCTGACCCTAACACTAATCTTAGCTCTAAATCTAAACCTCACCCTAAACTGAACTCTAACACTAGCCCTACTGGTAACCTTATACCTAAACCTAACCCTAACACTAGCCCTAGACCTAAACCTAATCCTAAATCTAGCCATATCTATAGCTCTAGACCTAAAGACAAATTAGACCTAGACTTAACAATAACCCTTAACCTAACCCAAACTCTAACTCTACCTCTAGACCTAACCCTAGTCCTAATGCTGGCTTTAACATTAACCAATACTCTACCTGAACATTGTCCCTGACACTAACACTAACCATAGCTTTAAACTTCACCCTAACCCCAAAACTAACCCTAAAACTACACCTAGCCCTAACATTAACCATAAAACTAGTCTTAATCATTACACTAGTTCTTACATTAGCCATAGCCCTAACCTATCAAAAACCTAGCCCTAATCCAAGCCCTACCTTAGCTTTAACCCCAAAGCTAACCCTAACAATAACCCTAGCCCTAACTATAACCCTAAGCCTAAGCCTAGACCTAATCCTAACCAAAACCCTAGCCCTAACCCAAGTTCTAACCCTATTCATTACCCTAAGATAACCATAATCCTTATGCTAAAACTAGGCGGGACCCTAATCCTAGCACTAGCCTTAACCCTATCCAAAAACCTACACCTAACCTGAACCCTAAACCTAACTTTGTCATTACCTGATCCCTAAACATAAGACTAATTTGAGCACTAAACCTAAACCTTAACCTAATCCTAACCCTAAACTTGACCCTGACTCTAATAATACCCATAGCTCTAGACCTAACCCTAGACAGAAACCTAACGTTTACAATAGACCTAGCTATAAACCTAACCCTAAAACTATCCCTAACCGTACTCTAGACCTGACATTAGCCCTATTCTAATCCTAGCCATAACTCTAATATAAAACTTAGACAACATCCTAGCCATGAACCTCACCTTAGTCATAAACCTTATCCTAACGTTAATCCTAGCCTTAACCCTAAATCTCACCCTAGTCCTAAAACTAGCTATATTCCCATCCCTTACCCTAAACCTAACCCTAGGCATAAACCTAACACTAACCCTAGCCCTAACCCTAGGCCTAAACCTAACACTAACCCTAGCCCTAACCCTAGGCCTAAACCTAACACTAACCCTAGCCCTAATCCAAGCCATAATTTAGCCCTATCCCTAACCCTAGACTTAAGACTAACTCTAACTCTCACATTAACCCTATACCTACTTGTAACCTTATCCCTTACCATCACCATATACCTAGCCCTAAACGTTGCCCCACCATAGACCTATACTTAGCCCTATCACAAAACCTAGATCTAAACCTAACTCTAAATTTAACCCTAAACCTATGTCTAAATCTAACCATAACTCTACTCTTATCCCTAATCCTTAACCTAAGCCTAAATCTCACACTTACACTAGCCCTAACCCTAAGACTAATCATAAAACTAGCCCTAACCCTAACCCTAGCCCTAGCCCTAAAACCAAACCAAGTCATAGCCCTACCCTTAACCCTCAACCTAAAACAAATCCTGACCCTACAACTAGCCCTAACCCTATCCCTAATTATAGTCTAACCCTAACCTGAAAACTAACCCTGATCCTGACTCTGACCCTAACACTAACCCTGGGTCTAAACATCATCATCACCATAAACATAACCTTAACACTAGACCTAGACCTAACTCTAAACCTATAACTAGCTGTAATAATAAACCTACTTCATACATTAGTGGTAGCCTTAACCCTAGCCCTAACCTAACCCAAAACCTAGCCTTAATCTTAGTCCTAAATCTAACTTTAACCCTAAACTTAAACCTAACACTAACCCAAACACTAGCCCTAATCTTATACATAATCCTAGCCCTAACCTTAGGGAAAACCCTATCCATTACCCTAACGATAACCCTAACCCTTCTGATAACCCTAGGCCTAACCCTAACCCTATACATTACACTAAACTAAACCTAAACCCTAAACCTAACCCTGTCATTACCCTAACCATAAATCTAACACTAATTTGAGCCCTGCACCTAAACACTAAATTAACCCAAACCCTAATCCTGACCCTGATTCTACCCTAGATCTAAACTGGACCCTAATTAAAAACCTAACCATTACACTGGACCAAGCCATAAACCTAACACTAAATGTATCCCTAACTGTAACCCTAGTCCTGAAATTAGCCATAGCCTAATACTATCCCTAACCTTAAAACAAATCCTAGTCCTCATCGTAGCCCTAAACATAACCTTATTCATAACCCTAACCCTAGTTCTAACCTTAGTACTAACCCTCATCCTTGCCCTAAACCTAGATATAACTACATGCCTTACCCTAAAATAAACCCTAACACTAACCCTAACCCTAGTGGTAACCCTTGCCTTATCCTTAGCCCTAGCACTAATCCTAGATTGAAACCTAACTCTAAAGCTAACCCTAACTCGATGCCTAAGCCTAATCTTAAAACTAGCCTTAACCCTAGCCCTTACATAACCCTAGCCGTAATTTAGCCCTATCCTTAAACCTAACACTAACCCTAGCCCTAAGACTGACTCTAACTCTCACACTAGCCCTATCACTCGTTCTAACTGTATCCTTTACCATAACCCTAACCCTAGTCCTAAACCTAGTGCTAACCCTTTCCCTATCCTTATCCCTATCCATAAACTTAGGCAAAACGTAACTCTAAATCTAGCCCTAACCCGAAGCCTAAGCCTAACCCTAACACTAGCCCAAACCATAACACTAAGCCTAAAACAAGCCCTAACCATAGCCCTATCCCTAAAATAAAACCAAGCCATAGCTCTAACCCTAACCATTAACCTAAACCAAAACCTAACCTTACACTTAGACCTAATCCTAGCCCTAATTCGAGTTGGAAGCCGAAGCCTAAAACTAACCCTGAACCTGACACTGACCCTAACACTTCTAGCTCTAAACATCACCTTAACTGTAAACCTACCCCTACCAATAAACCTAGCACTAAAAACCTAAAGTAGCCCTAATTGTAAACCTAGTACTTGCATTAGCTGTAACCCTAACCCTAACATAACCCACAACCTAGTCCTAATCCGAGCCCTAACCCTAGCTTTAAACCTAACACAACCCTAACACTAGCCCTAATCGTAACCATAACTCTAGCCTTAAACTGATCTCTAAATCTATCCATCAACATAACCATAACCCTAAATATAAAGATAATCCTAGGCATAAACCTAACCCTATCCTGAATCCTAACCTTTCCATTACCCTAAACCTAACCTGAATCATGAACCTAAACATATCATTACCCTAACCCTAATTCTAAAACTAATTCAAGCCCAAACTTGAAACCTTAACCTATCAAAAACCCTAACCCAGACCTTGACCCTAATAATACCCCTAGTTCTAAACTTGACCATGATCCAACACCTAACCCTTAGCCTACATGTAGTCATAAACCTAACCCTAAAACTATCTTTAGCCATAATTCTGGACCTGAAATTTGTTCTAGCCCTAATCTTTGTCCTAACACTACAAACACACCTAGACCTCATCCTAGCCCTAAACCTAGCCTTAATCATAACCCTAACTCTAGCCCTACACCTAACCCTAAATCTAACCCTCACCCTACTTCTAAACCTACCTATAATGTCATCCCTTACCCTAAATTTAAACCTAACACTAACCCTAACCAAAGGCTTAAGCTAAACCCAAAACCTAGCCCTAATCTTAGCCCTAATTTAGCTCTATCTCTAACCGTATCCTAACCCTAGCCCTAAGACTAACTCTAACTGTTGCCCTAGCCCTAGCCCTATCCCTAGATCTATCCCTATCTGCTACTGAAACCCTAACACTAGCCCTTACATTTGCCTTAAAGTTAGTCCCAGCCCTAACCCTAACTATAAATCTAACCTTAAACCTAAGCCTAAGCCTAACACTAACACTAGCCCTAACCCTTATGATAATTGTAAAACTAGCCCTAACCCAATCCTAGCAGTAAACCAAAACCAAGCAATAGCCCTAACCCTAAACCTTAACTTAAACCAAACACTAACACTTCACCTAGACCTAAACCTAGCCCTAATTCGAGTCCTAAGCCTCACCTTAAAATTATTCCTGACCCTGACTCATATCCTAAAAGTCACCCTAGCTCTAAACACCGCCCTAAATTCAAACTGAACACTAACATTAACAATAGCCCTAATTCGAGTCTTAATGCTAACCCTAAAACTAACTCTGACCCTGACTCCTATCCTAACAAGAACCATAGGTATAAATATCCCCCTAACATTAAACCTAACCCTAGTACTCAAACTACCCCTACCCCTAACCCTAAAACTAACCCTAATGGTAACCCTAGTTCTTACATTAGCCGTTACCGTAATCCTAGCCCTAAACCTAACACAAAATCTAGCCCTAAACCGAGCCCTAAATCTAGTTTTAACTGTAATTCTAACCCTAACCATAGCCCTAATCCTAAATGTAAATCAGTCCCTTACCCTATGTGAAACCCTAAACCTAAGAGTAACACTAGACCTATCCCTATTCCTTAGACTAACTGAAACTCTAACCCTATTGATACTCCTAACCCTAGCCTTCATTTTAGCTCTAACACTATCCCAAACCCTAACCCTAACCCTGACCCTTATGCTGACCCTAACACTAAACCTAGGTCTAACCCTAACCCCAACCCTAACCCAAAATTTAACATAATCCTATCCCTAGACCTAACTCTGAACCTAACTCTCAGCCTAGCCCTAGCCATAGCTCAGAACCTAACCCTTATGCTAAACATCACCCAAAACCTAATACTAGTTCTAACCCTCAACTTAACCCTAACACAAGACATAACCCTAACCATAACCCTAGCCCTAGCTGTATCCATTACCCTAAACATAAACCTTACCATAATGCTAACCCTAGGCTTAACCCTAACCCTATTGCTTTCCCCAAACCTATCAATTACCCCAAACTTTATCCTATCATTATGCTAACACTAACCCTAATGTTAATTCCAGCCCTAAATCTAACCCCAAACCTAAACCAAACCCTAACACTGACTGAGACCCTAATAATTCCCCTAGCTACAAACCTGACCCTTACACTAGACCTAGCCATCAACCTAACCCTAAAAATATTCCTAACCTTAACACTAGATGTGATATTAACCATAGTCATAATCCTAGACCTAACCCCAATACAAACCCTTACCCTTATTCTAGCCCTAAACATAGCCTTAATTTTATCCCTAACCAAAACCCTAGGCCTGACCCTAACACTAATCCTAGCCCTAATCTTAGCCCTATCCCTAATCCTAACCTTAACCCTAGACCAAAGACTAACTCTAACTCTCACCCTAACCCTAACTCTAGTTCTAACCCTATCCCTTACTAGAACCCTAATCCTAGCCCTAACTCTTGGTGTAACCCTAGCCATATTTATAGCCCTGGCCATAACCCTAGATCTAACCCTACCTCTAAATGTAACCTTAAACCTAAGCATAAACCTAATCCTAAAACTAGCCCTAACACTAGCCTTAGCCCTAAAACAAAACTGAGACATAGCAGTAACCCTAACCCTTAACCTAAACCAAAGCATAACCCTACACCTAGCCCTAACCATATCCCTAATTCTAGTCCTAACCCTAACCCAAAAACTAACCCTGACCCTGACTCTTACCCTAACGCTAACCCTGGCTCTAAACATAATCATCACGGTAAACCTCAACCTAACACTAGACCTAGACCTAACCCTAATTCTACAACTAGTGCTAATCATAACCCTACTTCATACATTCACTGTAGCCTTAACCCTAGCCCTAACCTAACCCAAAACCTAGCTTAAACTGAGTCCTAAACCCAGCTTTAACCCTAAACTTAAACCTAACCCAAACCCCAAACTAGCCCTAATCCCATACATAACCCTAGCCCTAACCTTAGGTCTAAACCTATCCATTACCCTAACAATAACCCTAACCCTTAAGCTAATCCTAGGCCTAACCCTAAACCTATCCATTACACTAAACCCTAAAACTAACTCTGTCATTACGCTAAACATAAACTCTAACTTAACCCAAACCCTAACACTGACACTGACCCTAAAAATAACCCTAAATATAAACCTGAATCTTACTCTAAACCTAATCCTTACACTGGACCAAGCCATAAACCTAACACTAAATCTAGCCCCAACTATAACCCTAGTCCTGACATTAGCCCTATCCCTAACATAAACCCTAAACCTCATCCTAGCCATAAACCTAGCCTTAATCATAACCCTAACACTAACTAAGCCCTAACCCTAATACTAACCATTGCCCTAGCCCTAAACCTAGCCAAAAGTACATCCCTTACCCTAAATGTAACCCTAACTCTAACCCTAACCCTTTTTGTCATAATTGCCCTATCCTTAGCCCTAGCTTTAACACTAGATTGAAATCTAACTTTAAAATCTAACCCTAGCTCGATGCATAAGCCTAAAACTAGCCCCAAACCTGATGCTAATTCTAAAACTAGCTCCAACACTAGCCTTAACACTAAACCTAGCCGTAATTTAGCCTTATCCCTAACCCTATCCCTAACCCTGGCCCTAAGAATAACACTTAACTCTCACATTGACCCTATCACTCGTTTTAATCCTATCCCTTACAATAAAACTAACACTATCCCAAATCCTAGTCCTAACCCTTGCCCTATTCTTAGCCCTAGCACTAACCTTAGATAAATACTTAACTCTAAATTTAACCCTAAACCAAAGCCTGAGCCTAAATCTAAGACTAGCCCTAACTCTAACAAAATCCTAAAAATGTCACTAACCCTAACCCTAGCCCTAAAACCAAACTGAGTCAAAGCTCTAACCCTAACCCTTACCCTAAACCAAGCCCTAACCCTACACCTAGCCCTAAACCCAGCCCTAATTCGAGTTTTAAGCCCAACCTTAAAACTAACCCTGACCTTTACTCTGACCATAACACTAATCTGAGGTCTAAACATCACCCTAACCCTAAACCTAAACCTAACAGTATACCCAGGCCTAAAACACTAAAATTAGCAGTACTCATAACCTTAGTACTTACACTAGCCATAACCCTAACCCTAGCACTAACTTAACCCAAAACCTAGCACTAATCATACCCATAACCCTAGACCTAAACTGATTTCTAACTCTATCCATTACCATAACCTTAACCCTAACCCTAATACTAATTTGAGCCCTAACTTTAAAACTTAACCTACCACAAACCCTACCCCAGAACTTGACCCTAATAATACCCCTAGCTCTAAACCTGATGCTAACCCTAAACCTAACCCTTACACTAGACTTACCCATAATCTTAATACTAAACCTATCTTTAATTATAATTCTGGACTGAAATTATCCTAGCAGTAATCCTAGCCCTAACTCAAAAACAAAACAAAACAACAACAACAACAACAAAAAAAAAACCCTAGCCCTCCTTATAGCCCTAAACTGAGCCTTAATCATAGCCCTAACCCCTAACCACACCCCTAACCCTAATTATAATATTCATCCTACCCCTAAGCCTAGCTATAAAGCCATCCCATATTCCAAACTTTGCTCTAACTCTAAACCTATTCTCTAAACTATAATTATAACTCTTAAACGTAACCCTAATCCTAACCTTAACCCTAGGCTTAAACTAAACACTAAACCTAGCCCTAATCCTAGCTGTAATTAAGCCCTATCTCTAATCCTAAACCTAACCATAGCCCTAAGACTAACTCTCTCCCTAGCCCTATGCCTAGTTCTAACCCTGTCCCTTACCATAACCCTAAACCTAGTCATAACCCTTACCTTATCCTTAGTTCTACCCCTAAACCTAGATCTAAACCTAATTCCAAGTTTAACCCTAACACTAAGCCTAAGCCTAACACTAACACTAGCCCTAACCCTAACCTTATGACTAAAACAAAACCAAGCATAAGCCCTAACCCTAAACCTTAACTTAAACCAAACCCTAACACTACAACTAGACCTTACTCTAGCTCTAGTTTGAGTCCTAACCCTAACCTTAAAACCAACTCTGACCCTGACACATATCCTAACACTCATCCTAGCTCTATATACCGCCCTCACCTTAAAATGAAACCTAAATGTAACCCTAACCCTAATTCGAGTTGTTACTCTATCCCTAAAACTAAACGTGACCCTGATTCCTAGCCTAACAAAAACCCTAGCTATAAATATCTCCCTAACCTGAAACCTAACCCTAACACTAAACCTAACCCATACCCTAACACTAAAACTAACCCTAATGGTAACCCTAGATCTTACATTAGCCATTGCCATAACCCTAGCCCTAAACCTAACACAAAACCTAGGCCTAATCCTAGTCCTAAACCTAGTTTTAACCCTAACTCTAACCATAACCATAGCCCTAACCCTACTTCTAAACCAATTCCTTACCCTAAACAAAACCCCAAACCTAATGGTAACCCTAGACCTATCACTAATATTTAGGCTAACCAAAACACTGCCCTATTAATAGCCCTTACCATTGCTCTCATTCTAGATCTAACCCTATCCAAAACCCTAACACTAACCCTGACCCTTTTACTGACCCTACCACCAATCCTAGGCCTAATCGTAACCCTAACCCTAACCCAAACCCTACCATAATCCTATCCCTAGACCTAATCTTGAACCTAACTCTCAGGCTAGCCCTAACCATAGCTCAGAACCTAACCCTTACACTAAACAAAACCTTAACCAAACCCTAGTTCTAACTGTCACCCTAACCCTAAGTCAAGACCTAATCCTAACCATAACCCTAGCCCTAACCTTAAGTCTAACTGTATAATTACCCTAAACATAACCCTTACCCTAATGCTAACCCTAGGCCTAACCCTAAACATATCACTATCCCAAATTTATCAATTTCCCTAAACGTACCCTGAACCCTAGACCTAATCCAATCATTACCCTAACCCTAACCCTAATGCTAATTTGAGCCCTAACCGTAAAATCAAACCTAAATCAAACCCTAACACTGACATTGACCCTAATAATTCCCCCAGCTCTAAACCTCACTCTCATCCTATACCTAACTCTTACACTAGACCTAGCCATAAAACTAACCCTAAAACTATTCCTAAGCATAACCCTAGACCTGATTTTAGCCCTAGCCATGATACTAGCCCTAACCCTAACACAAACCCTAGCCTTTATCCTAGCCCTAAACATAGCCTTAATTATAACCCTAACTATGACCCTAGGTCTAACTTTAACACTAACCCTAGCCCTAATCTTAGACCTAATTTAACCCTAAACCTAACCTTAACCCTAACCCTAGCCCAAAGACTAACTTTAACTCTAACCTTAGTCCTAACCCTAGTTCTAAACCTATACTTTACTGGAACCCTATCCTAGCCCAAACCATAGATCTAACACTAGCCCTATTCATAGCCCTAGCAGCAATCCTAGATCTAAACCTAACTCTAAATCTAACCCTCACCCTTAGTCTAAACCTAAACCTAACACTACTCTAACCTTAAGGCTAATCCTAAAACTAGCACTAACCCTAGCCCTAAAACAAAACTAAGCCATAGACCTAACCCTAACCCTTAATATAAACTAAGCCTTAACCCTACACTTAGCCATAACTCTAGGCCTAATTCGAGTTTTAAGCCAAACTCTAAAACTAGCCCTGACCCTGACTCTGACCTTAACACTAACACTAGCTCTAAACATCACCCTAACCCTATACCTAAACTTAACAATAGACTTAGCCCTATCCCTAACCCTAAAATTAGCCCTGATTGCAACCCTGGTACTTACATTAGTCATTACCTTAAACCTAGCCTTAACTTAACCCAAAATCTAGCCTTATTTCGAGCACTATCCCTAGATTTATGCCTAACCCTAGTCCTATCATTAATCGTAACTATAATCCTAGCCATAAACCTAGATTTAAACCTAACCCTAACCCTAAGCTTAACCGTATCAATAATTGTAACAATAACCCTAGCCCTACCCCTATCTCTAACCCTATCCATTACCCTAACCATAACCATAACCCTAATGCTAAACCTGGGCCTAAACTTAACTGTATCCCTAATACTAACCCTACCCATTACCCTAAACCTAACCTGAAACCGAAACCTAAGACTATCTTTGCCCTAATCCTAACTCTAATGATTATTTGAACCCTAACATTAAACTTTAACCTATCCAAAACACTAATCATGACCTTGACCCTAATAATACCTTTAGCTCTAAACCTGACCTCAACCCTAAACCTAACCCTTACACTAGACATAGCCATAAACCTAACCCTAAAATTATTTTTAACCATAACACTGGACCCGAAATTAGCTCTAGCCATAATCCTAGCCCTAAACCTAGGCTTAATCCTAACCCGATCCATAACCCGCTCCCTAACCCTAATTCTATTCCTGAACCTAGGCCTAAACCTACCTATAACTTCATCCTGTACCCTAAAACTAACCATAAACCAAAACCTAACCCTAACACTCGCCCTAAACCTAGGCCTAACACAAAGCCTACTGCTAATCCTAGCCTTCATTTAATCCTATCCTAACCCTAAGCCTAGCCATAAGACTAACTCAACCTCTTGCCCTAGCCCTAGCCCTAGCCCTAGCCCTAGTTCTATCCTTAGCCTTAATCCTAATCCTAGATCTAAGTCTAAATCTAAATCTAAACCTAACTCTAAATTTAACTGTAAAAATAAGCCTAAACCAAACCCTAACACTACCCTTAACCATAATGCTAATCCTAAAACATGCCCTATCCCTAGCCCTAGCCATAAACCAAAACCAAGCCATAGCCCTAATCCTAACCCTTAACCTAAAACAAACCCTAACTCTACAACTAAACCTAGAACTAACTCTAAAACTAACCCTGACCCAGACAATGACCCTAACACTAATACTAGCTCTAAACATCACCCTAACCTTAAATTAACCCTAACACTATATCTAGCCTTAACCTAACCCTAAATCTAGCCTTAATCAAAACCCTAGTTCATACATTAGTCATTGTCCTAACCATAGCCCTAAACCTAACACAAATTCTACAACTAATCCGAGCCCTACCCTACCTTTTACCCTAATACTAGGCCTAACCCTAACCCTAACACTAGCCCTAACACTAACTCTAACTCTATTCCTTACACTAAGCCAAACCCTAACCCAAATGCTAATCCTAGTCCTAATCGTAATCCTTAGCCTAACTTAAACTCTAACCATAACACAAGTCTTAACCCTAGCCCTCATTCTACCACAAAACCTAACCCTGACCCTCATCTGTCCCTAACAGAAACCCTAGGTCTATACCTGACCCTAACCCTAAACCAAACCCTAACACTAGCCCTACTGGTAACACTATACCTATACCTAAACCAAACACTTGACCTAGACCCAAAGCTAATCCTAAATATAGCTATAACTCTAGCCCTAGACCTAAACAAAAACCTAGTACTAGCCCTAACAATAACCCTTAACCTAAACTGAACACTTACCCTACCCCTAGACCTAAATCTAGTCCTAATTCTGGTTCTAACCCTAACCCTATCCCAAAAAATGACCCTGATTATAATACCGAACCTAGCTTTAAACCTGACACTAACCCAAAACCTAGCCTAACCTAACACTAGACCTAGCCATAACCCTAACCCTAAAACTAGCCCTAAACATAACCCTAACTCTTACATTACCCATAGTCCTAACCCTAGCCCTAAACCTAACACAAAACCTAGGCCCAATCCTAGGCCTAAACTTAGCTCTAAGCATAACCTTCAGCCTAACCCTAGCCCTAAACCTAGCCCTAACCTAAGCCTCGTCTTAGACCTAATCCTAGATCAAAACCTAACCCTTACACTAAACATAACCTTGTTCTATCCTAAACCCTAACCCTAACACTAGCCTTAATCCTAACATTAAACCTAGCCTGAACTTTTGCACTAACCATATCCATTACCCTATCCCTAACCCTAACCCTAATTAAAACCCTATCCCTAACACTAAACCTACTCTAACCATAAAGATAAACATAGTCCTAAACCTAAACTTAACCCTCGCCCTAGCCCTAACCCTAGCTCAAACACTAATCCTTACCCTAACCTAACCATAACCCTAGCCCTAAAGCTAACAATTACCCTAACCCTAAAACTTACCCCAAATCACACTCTAGCCCTATCCCTAAACCTAGCCCTAATCCTAGACTTAATCCAAACCATAACCTAGCCCTAACCCTAGCTCTAATCCTATCTATTACACTAAACATAACCCTAACCCTAATGCTAAAGCTAACCCGATCACTAAACCTAACACATCTATTACCCTAAACCTTAACTGAAACCTAAACTAAACCCTATTCATTATGCTACCCCTAAACCTAATGCTAATGCTAATTTGAGCTCTAATCTTAAACCTTTAGCTAAACCAAATGCTAACCCTGATCCTGACCCTGACCCTAATATTAACCCTAGCCCTAAAGCTGACCGTTATTCTAAACCTAACTCTTACACTAGACCTAGCCATAATCTAACCCTAAAACTATCCTTAAAATTAACCCTAGACCTGATATTAGCCCTAGATATTAACC